>NC_081410.1:124025639-124118139 GCF_030272615.1 Cryptomeria japonica
CTCATTGTGTATGTTGCCTTCGGTGTATTTATGTCCTCCATTTTCTTTTGTAAGTCCCTGATTTGTTGCTCCAAATTGCTCTTAAGTGGAGATCGACTTCTTGGACCATACCCCATGCTTGAGGCACTAATTGGAGGAGAATCATGTTGCATATATGGATGATATTGATCATACGCATGTTCATATGGAGGAGGTCTATAGTGATGCTGCATATATGGACCACTTGGTATAGATTCATTTTGAGGAACGAAATATCTATTTTGTCCATGTATACCATACTCTACAGACATGTCATGTTCTAATGTGTTGCCCCCAAATTTGACACGGGGTTTCCTTGTATCCAAATTTTGAGCATACCTTTGAATATCCAATTGCTTTGGTGGTTGATCCTTAGCATTGATATGTGATTGAGCATATTTCTCTACATAAGACTTCCATAATGGTCTGCGAAGGTGAGTATCATATGCTTGACCATGTGTATGTGGGACCTCTGGTTTTTGAAACAAACATGATGGTGATTCAGGCACAAGATGTGGTCTTCTATTGCCTCCACTATTAGGCCTCCTTTGATCCATGTTGGAGTGAGGTTGTTGCAAAGGTCGATTTTCCATTATTTGAGACATATCAAAATCATGAGATATCTTGGCTCCACTTTGTGCCATCATTTGTAAGAAGTATTGTCTATCCCTCCTCATTATTTCCTCAACCAATCGATTGAAACGGGGATCCATAATGGATTCTTCCACATCTGCTAAATGTACTGAAAAGTTGTCCATATCATCATTGTGTGTATCATTGTTGTTTGTAGTGTCCATGTGCTCAACATTTGGAATGTTTCTATAGGCATCCATGTCAGGTAATGTAGTATGATCAGAATTGAAAAAGATATCATTGTCATACTCGTAAGAACTCATGTTTGCAGACTCTTGAGCCTCTTTAGTTTCTCTCCTAGATTTTTGAAGACGGGTTTCAACCAGGAACTAGGTATTGACCGAGATGTGTGAGACTAGATGAAAATGGAAAAAGTATGGAAGACCAAGGGTTGGATGGAATGTAAATGAATCTGAAGTGTACTTGCAATGTCCAAAGTGTAAGACCAAGTATGTATGTAGTAGAGTAGGTGTGACTTCCAAAGAGAGGATAGTTTCTCTTGATGAGGTAAGTTGAGCTTGACTCTAAGTAAGACCAAATGAGACCCAAAGGTGATAGACCTTGATGAGGGACCACTTAGCAAAATGTTGTTGTATGTAGTGTGTTGACAAAGTATGATGAGGACAAGCAAGTGACCTTTTGACCTAAGTTTAGACAAATGTAAATTTAATGCAAGATGTAAAGCAATGATGGACTTTGTGAGACCCAAGGACAAGTTGAATGCTAGATGAAAACTTGGAGAAACAACCTAGGAAGCTCAAGAATTCCGAAACTAATTGCTCTTGTTTGCTGGACTGTAAAATTTTTCCAATTTGTGAAGTTGTTGGTTGTGACCAAATCTGAATGTTTGACTGTTTTTCATGACAAGAGGACACAATGTTGATGAGGACTCAATGTTTGCAAGTGTTTAGACTCAAAATGACTCCAAGTGTGTTGTTTGATGTAAAAATGTTTTGCATACACTTGAAGACACAAAAGACACAATGTTTTGCTGTTTGGTCTTGAATGTTTTGAATGTTTAAAATAAGTCAAGCACAATTCTTACAGCTGGCCAAGACAATAGTTGTTGATCCCACATGAGGTTTTACCCCCGAGGCTACGCTATTTAGAGTGGATACTTAGATGCTTGACCTCACTAGCTCCACCCTCGGCACTCACTTCTCGGGTCAGCCAAGCATCAGTCCCCACGAAAACTCCCTATGGTGAACTTTGTATCTCTACTAAGAACCGTATGTGTGTGGGCTGCTACCAGAGGTCCGACCTCCTGCCCCAACAACTAGAAGGATTTTGGCTTCTAAAACAAAAAGGTGCTAGTAAGGGCATCCACTCGTGTGGCCATACATGTGGCACTTTCAGCTCTGTAAATACAGAAGGCTCCCAGCCGGTAGGGGTTACGCCCTACAACTGATCAAATAAATTTGATCAAATGGGTTTATGGGGAGACATAGTGTCGGTATGAACTAATCAACACACGTTATCCATAGTTTTCACCATGAATATAGTTGGTTATAGTGGTTCGAAAGAGGTGGGTTTTCCTCGCTACCACTTGGGTCATTCTCTTCTCACTAGTAGTCCTAATGACCACACGGGAAGGTAGGCCCTCTAAAGATTAAACAAAAAGAGCCTATTGCTCAAGACACAAAAGACAATGATTCAATTTTATTGCACCAATTGAAGTGTTTGCTACTCTATGAAAACAAGGCACATAATAAAAATCCAAAAACCCTTGCCAAAGACCTGCAACAAAGATTTATTAGTAGTTTGGATTGTTTGAAATAATCACCCCTTCCTGCAAGCACACAAGTTAAGTAAATTTTAGATCCAAAAGACTTTGTGAAATAGGGGCCTTCAACAATGCATTTTGTTGACCAATTCAAAGATATGATTCATAAAAAAAAAAGACCACCTATAAAATTTCAAGAGATTTCCAGAAATGTAAGAAAATCCAAAAAATTTGCTAATTTTCTCCAAAAATTAATTTTTTATGAAAAATCATAAAAAATTCATATAAAATGCAAAATCAATCCAAAAAATCTGAAATTTTTATTAGAGAGTCCTGATGGTCTTCCAAACTTGCATAAAAAAATTTCTGCAACAAATCCAAGCAGTTTGTGAGATATGAGTAAAATAATGTAAAACCCTAATTTTCAAAGATCTGATTTTTGAGGAATGATTTTACATCAAATTTAAAATCACAAAGAACAGATCCTATGTATAATTCTAAGAGATTTCTAAAAATGTAAGAAAATCTGAAAAATTCGCTAATTTTCTCTCAAAATTAATTTTTTATGAAAAATCATAAAAAATTCATATAAATTGAACAAGTGATCTAAAAAATTTGAAATTTTTACTAAATCCTTCTAATACTTTTTCTGACTTGTACAAAAACTTTTATGCCAAAATTCAAAGCCGTTTGTAAGATTTGATCAAAATAAGGAAAAACCCTAATTTTTAAAGATTATTTTGCATCAAAATTAAAATCACAAAGAACAGATCTTGTGTATAATTCTGAGCAATTTCCAAAAATGTAAGAAAATCTAAAAAATTCTCTCATTTGCTCTCAAAATTAATTTTTTTTGAAAAATCATAAAAAATTCATAGAAAATGAAAATGTGCTCCAAAAATTCTAAATTTTGTATTGAGAGCTCCTAATACTTTCTTCAATTTGTAAAAAAAAATTCATGCAAAATTTACAATCCGTTTGTGATATATGATCAGATCTCTCCAAGATCTTGATTTTGTGTCCAAAACCCTAGCTGCACAAGATTATTCTCCAAATTGTTTTACAAAACAACAATATAGGGTTAGAAAAATCTGCAAAAAACATAGATCTAACAAAAATACATGTCCCACGGGGCGTGCCAAAATGTATATGGTGAAAATGGATAACAATAATAACGATATTGAAAGGCTAAATGAATTCAACCACAAAACCCTAGCCTAACAACAACAAAGATCCACCATAACATATGAAGATTACCTAAGACAATGCAAATCAAATGAAATCACAAAGATTATACCATCACATGTCCAATAGGGTTTGGATCTCCATTCTTCCTATCTCCATTGATCTTGCTTGATATATTTGCTCTCAAATTTTATGTGCACAAGAGCTCAACAAAGAACGGAATGTGGTTGCAAGTAGGATCGCCTATGTTCAAAAGCGTAGTGTAGTCAAGTAGTCAACAGGGGGGGGGTTTGATAATGAAGGAAGCATCTCCTTATATAGAAGACACTATATGAAATGGAGGGATAAGATTGAGAGGTGTAAAAGGAGGTCGGCTATGATTAGAGGGTAGGTAAAAGAAATAATAAAATAATGAAAAGGGTAGGTAGTGTATGAATTAAGAGATGAATGACATGTGTCATGGGTAAAAAAGGTTAATGAATTAATTAAATAAATAAAGATTTATTTAATTAATAGAAGGAGTGGGATCAATTAACTAAATAAAATATTTATTTAATTTAGGAAAAGGATAATTTAAATAAATAAATGTATTTATTTAAATGAGAAATAAGGCTAGAAGAGGATAAATGAATTAATTAAATAAATAAAGATTTATTTAATTAATAGAAGAATTAAGCTTAGATAATTAAATAAATAATATTTATTTATTTAGACTGGACAATTTTGGGTGTCTACAAATACATTATGTGCTTTTGATTGGCAGGTTGAATAAAGTGAATGGGTTGACTACCTTGTGGTTGATATTTGTTTATCTATTGAATAGAGGCCATCTTGCATTGGATCCAACTGATTTCTATGTGTTTGTGAAATTTAGTTCCAAACCAATATAACTCTATATATAGATTCTTAAATTAATCGATTGTTATCTACATATTCTCAATTAAGAATTTCTTTTTCAGTTTGTGTTAATCTAGGTACATGTACTAACTTTAATGGCAACACACAACGAATGGAGTAAGGTCCCTATGAGGGCATAGGTAGAGGTTGTATATATCTAATAAATAGACTAATCCTCTCCATTGGATGTGATTGACCATTGATAAATCTTATAACCTTCTCATAGATAAGCTTATTGACGTTTGAGATTGACAATAGTCAAGGAGCATGCTTTTTCGATGGACTGCTAGTCATACTACTTAGTGTTAGCATGAATGTAGTTTTCTCCCACTCACATAGATTAATTCTATTTATGAGGCATTCTAGATTATCATTTAAATGGGTTCATATCCCATTATTAGATATAAGTCACTTCATATTTAATATTGTGCATCATGCATTTAATTTTTGTAGTAGGTAGTTAGCTCATACATCATCACACCTTTGTTATTTATACAAGGTGTATGTACATTTTATATCATCTCAATTTCATTTCTCACATTAGTGAAATAGCATCATTCAGGTTGCTTCTCTATGTGTTGTGAAGGTTGTTTTGTTTGTAGGTTTTTCTTGGGGTACACCAACATGATATCAGACCTACAAATATCTTCTTGGATTGGAGATGCCTTAAATATCTTGATTGGGTATTGAGGAGGTCCCTTCATGACAACAATCACATCTTTCGGATTCTTATGTGTATATGCCTTGTTGTTGTACATCCTTTTCTCAATTGTAGGTACTCTCTTGGTCACTTCAAATGTTGTATCTTCCCTTTCATGCATTGCTTAGTGACACACAGTTTCAATGTTTTTTTCATAGCTCTACCTAGTTAGCATTATGGGAAGTATTATACTATCAATTCTAATTCGTTATTGGTTTCTCTTGGAGTGATGATGAGATCACTCATGCAACTTCATTAGTTGAGTAGTGATGATGAAATCATTCTTGTAGATTGATGTGTCATCTATATTTTTTATTAATAGATGTTTTGTCATTGTTTTCATCTGATCATTGTTTGAGTAGTGTCATTTGGGCCACTCATGTGATTGTTTTATTCTTGATCCTAGTAATCGTAGTTTTTAGTGGAGATTCTCCAGTTATAGCACTATATCGATCTTCTTTCAATAGTTGTCTATAGCTTCATGCTTCCATGATGCTTTCATGTTTCTCTTGTTTTGGAACATTGTTTTGGAGGCTTCTTATTCTTTTATTTTCTTTTGGAGAGGAGTTTTCTCTCATGTGGTTTATGTCCTTTTCTCTTACGCAAGAGCATCTAGAGTGTAAAAGCAATCTTCCATCACCCAAAAATATTGTTCTTTTTTCAATAAGGGCTAAAGCTGACAGGGTTACTATTTTTATAAGTTTGCATTTATGCATGTATGAACCTAAAAACTAATCCCAAGAAGAGGAAAAGGAAAATATAATGACTAGAGAAAGAATCATCTAAATATCATGTATTATTTCGGAGATATTAATGTTTCAAGCTTTGAAAATCCTATAAAATTATTCAACTTGAATTTTGGACCTTTAAATGATCAAATGGGACCTCAATGGAATTGTAATCAATTCTTGATTTGGGTAAAGCATGGTGAAATTTTCTCCAAGATCTTTAGTTTAAAAAAATTGGGCTCAATCAAGTTCCCAAATTAAAAGATATGGCCTCCAAAAGTTGCACTAGTTTAGGAGGAAAATAAAAAAAATCAAAATACTCTGATGAGCGCTAAAACCCACTTTGGAAATAGTCTTAGTGTATTCCAATGTAGGGAAAAGGGAGGGAAAAGTGGTTGGCAAGTCATTAAGGGAGATTTACACTTTCCAGATCATTCTAGGGTGGTTAAACTTCACAAGATAAAGAAAACAAATAGGGTTTATAGGGACAGTTCCAATAGTGTAGATTGTGGCTCTAGTTTGCAAATTATTGTAATGAGAAAGCCCATGTGGCTATAGCATGTTATTTTCTAAATGTTATAATTTCATTTTATTGAGATAATATAAATAACTTAGTGTTTCCTTTCTTGCATTTTTTGTTTATTTCTCTATTATTGTTGTGTGTTTGGGTTTGTAAGGGGAGTACCCTTCATTATTCTCTATTTTTGAGAGGTTGAATTTCATTGCATTTGTGCATGGGTACCTAGCATGGCCTTGTTGTTGGGACCCATCTTGCATCATTTTCACAACATTTGATCTCCCTATGTTACACCCAAGGGGGTTGCTAGTGTGAATATGGTTTTATCCCATTCACATAGCTTAATTTTACTTAGGTGGCATTCTAGATTATTTTTTATAATGGGGTTGTATCCAATTATTAGATATTAGTCACTTAGTATTTAATATTGTGTATCTTACATTTAATTTTTGTAGTAGGTAGTTAGCTGGATGTTAGCTCATACCTCATCACACCTTTTTATTTATAGGGGATGTGTGTGCATTTTGTATCATCTCAAATTCATTTATGACAATGGTGAAATAACATCATTCAAGTTGCTTCTCTTTGCGTTGTGAAGGTTGTTTTGTTTGCAAGTTGTTTTGTTTGTAGGTTGCTATAGGCATCTTCCTAGAGTGGAGATGGCTTGAAGATCTTGATTGGGTTTTGAGGAGATCCCTCCATGACAACAACCAAATCTATAGGATTCTTGCCTCATGCATATGTTCCTTGTTGTTGCACAACCTTTTCTTACTTGCAGGTACTATCTTGGTCACTTCAAATGTTATATCTTCTCCTTCATGCATTGTTTGGTGACACACTATTTCAACGTTTCTATCATGCCACTCCCTAATCAACATTATGGGGGGTATTATATTGTTCATGCTAATGCTTTATTGGTTTCTCTTGGAGTGATGATGAGATCACTCATGCAACTTCATTGGTTGAGTAGTCATGATGAGATCACTTATGTAGATTGATACATGTCATTTGTATTTTCAATGATAGATGTTTTTTCGTTGTTGTCATCTAATCATTGTTCAAGTAAAGTCATTTGAGGAACTCATGTAGATTGTTTTCTTCTTGGTCCTGATCATCATATTTTTAGTGGAGGTTCTTCAATTACAACACTATATCAATCTTCTTTCAATAGTTGTTTGCAACTTCTTCATGCTTCCATGATGTTTTTCATGCACCTCTTATTTTGGGACATTATTTTGGAGGCTTCTTAGTCCTTCATTTTCTCGCTTTTGGAGATGAGTTTTATCCATAGGGTTTTTTCTTCTTTTCTATATTTTTAGAGATTGCATTGCATTGCATTTGTGCATGGGTACCTATCATGGCCTTGTTTTCAGGATCCATCTTGCACATTTTTCATCATTTGCATAATATTTTATCTCCCTATGTTGCACTTAAGGGGTTTATTAGTGTGAATGTGGTTTTATCCCACTTGCATAACTTAAGTTTTCTTAGGTGGCATACTAGATTATTTTTATAATGGGCCATATCTCATTATTAGATATTAGTCACTTAGCATTTAATATTGTGTATCATGCATTTAATTTTTGTAGTAGGTAGTTAGTTGGTCGTTAGCTCATGCCTCATTAAACCTTTTTTATTTATATGGGGTGTTTGTACATTTTATATCATCTCAAAATCATTTCTCATATTAGTGAAATAGCATTGTTCAAGTTGCTTCTCTCTATGTTGTGAAATTTGTTAAATGTTTGTAGGTTGTTCTTAGGGTACGCCGAGAGATAGCAGGATGGGTTTCACTAAGAACATGTGGGCCTTGGGTCTAATGACATGTTGATAATAGATGTTCTTGTTTGCTTATTCATCTGATGGACTATAGGAAAAATAATTTTTTCAATGATGAATTGATAGGGTGCAATTGGACCAACTTCATGATATAGTTTTAGCATGTATTGATGTGGAAAGTGTATACTTGACCTCATTGGATTGAGGATGGACCCTCAATGTTGTATGAGATTCATCAAGTCCTCTTTCTAGTTTTTGGTTTGTGTAGAAGATTGGGGAAAAAAATGTGACCCACAATATAGAGTGCATTGACAGTCCTTTTATCAAGGATGCACTATGTGTAGTTGATAGTTAGCCATTGTGGACATGTCACTCACTCATTGTATATTGTGATGTAAACTGGAGCTACTCATTTCGTATTATGATATATGTTGGATCTAGTCACTATGTGTGTATGATGTGTATGAGCTAGCCACATCGTGTATATGTGGTGTATGCTCAAGTCACTCTCTGTGGAATTGGAGAATTATGGAATGATATGACCTTTAATAATTTTGTATGTTTGTACACTACTCAAAGGAAATTTTGTTATCATTCTATTAACTTAAAAAGAGATCAAGATATCATACAAGAGGAGAGAAAGAACTCCTCTAACATTGGAGTGAACTATGAAGCCTATGGTTTCCTATGAAAAGATATGTAGGCAAGCTTATTAAGAATGAACCCTTGAGGCTTAGGTCTAGGTCTAGGGATGACCTAACATTAGGAGCTCACCACTTTCAAGTGTAAGAATATATGGTGTGGCATTGAGTCGTCGCTACGAGAGTCATTTATCAAGTTGAGAGTTGCAGTAAATAGAAATTAAGGAATAAAATTGGTAGCAACCAAGGGGCATTTTTTACATGATGGACCAAATAATTCAATTAAAAAAATTGTTCAACAAATACAGGCATTCACCTAGTATATGAGTGTGTGCCTCACAAAGAAAGAAGTTCCAATTTAAAACAAAGTAAGGAAATCATGATTGACAAATGTGTACAAACATTCATAATAGAAGTGTTCTTCATTAAACATTCCAATTTTGCAAAAAAATAAATTTATTGAATCATAGAATCTTCATTTATAAACAATAATTTAAATTTGTTTTATTCTAAAAATTAAATTAATGAAAAATATGTATTTTGTAAACAATTTAGACCTACTTCATATTCTCAAAATCAAATTACTATTAAAAAATATTTATAAATACTATGGACCTACTTTACTCAAAAACCCATATGCATAAAAAATGTATTTATGAATAATATAGGCCTAGTCTATTTTGAAAACCAAATTAATAAAACAAATTATATTATTAACAAATAGCTATGAAGAAAATATGATTGTAAGGCTGCAGATTGTGTGAAAAGTAAGTGAAATGTATGAAGACAAATTAAAGAGGATATTCTTTGTGAATTGTATTTCGAATATGCCCTTTTTTCAAATAAAAAGAGGGAAATAGTTGTGAATTGGTCAACATTTGAAATGTTAACTAGTCATATTTAGGAATGCATTTAGAATAGAAAATATGCTAAGGTTGTCAAGGAAGAATGTCTTTGGTAGGTGGAAGGAATGTGTCTTTTTTTTTACACATTTTGTATGGGAAATGAATGAATGAATGCTTTTAATAACATCAACGAGGCCAAACAGCCTATGGGACTCATGGGTAGCCAACAAGAAGAGTATGCAAAGACCAAAGAACATCTACTAAACCTTCTTTTCCTTTTCTTTCTGCTTCTTGGATCTTAAACTGTGTAATTTGATCAAGAAATTTGTGACTTTGTTATCTTTTCTTCTTCAAATAAACTACTCAAGGTGTTTACATTTAGCGTGTCAATGTAGTGGATCCGGATATCTTTGTAAGCTGGGCATTCCATGATATAGTCTCAGTCTGTCTCCACAACCCCTTGGGTGCAATATCTACATTTTCTATCTGCCCACTCCTCTTTAGGTATCATCCATCTTCCAATTTCACATCTAAGTTGATGCGAGCTGGTTCGAATCTGAGCAATTAACATTTTTGCTTTCCATTTTATATCCATTCTTATGTAATTCTTTTGTGTATGATCATGTGTGGGATTGAAATGTTTGATATAATATTCCTTTTTTCTCCCAAATTATCCTGTCCACATGTTTTCTCTAAACTTTCCTTGCACAATAAATGATTTAGATAAATGGTCTTGTATGCAATGGATGCATGTGGTTAGATATGTAACATAACATGACACTTATAACATTCAAGTACGAGGAAATTCGGTCTGGGGGAGTTGGTTTTGAAGAGAAGAAATTCGGCAAGGGGGAGCTGGTGTTGAAGAGAGATGGGAAACTACAACTAGATTTAAATCATAGGGCACCCAGTATCAGAAAATCTGAAATTCAGTCTGGGGGAGTTGGTTTTGAAGAGAGAAGAAATTCGGCAAGGGGGAGCTGGTTTTGAAGAGAGATGGGAAACTACAACTAGATTTAAATCATAGGGCACCCAGTATCAGAAAATCTCTCAATGTATAGGATGTAAGCATGTGACAGGCTAAAAAACCGACCAAATACTATAAATTCACAACCTTATTGCCGAATTGAGAATGACTTTGCTTCCACCTCACCTACTTCAAGGTCACGTGAAAAAGACTAGAGTTGTCTCGCTTTCCAAATCTAGCTGCAATCATCTTGAGACCCTGCTCTTTGTTTTATCAGTTGTTTAATAAATGCATGTTTTGTGCTGCATCATGGGTAGTCCGTAGTCATTCTGTCCCTAAATACACACTTGGTCTCTGATAATATATCCTGAATAACTGGTTGAGACTCTATACCAGCTCTGGTACAAGGTTGTGCTTGTTGGGCTTTGGTAGGAGGGTATATTTGTGACATTTGGTTGCCTTGCCTCATGTTCTTTCTGTTCCCAAACCCTTCCAGGACCTTGTCTTCCATTCTGAGGGCTTTGATTGGCATTCCTTGCTTTATATCTGGCGGAATCTCATATGGTAGATGTCTCATTGTATTTATTGGAAAATGAGAAGCATTTGGTTTTTATTTTGTTGAATTACATCAGTGAATTGTCTCCTTGCATTTGATGTTTACAGAATTTGTTCTATCAATTCAGCCTTACCCTATAGACTTATGAAGCTTTGCATCAAAATTAAGGTGCTCAGATTGGCTTTCTAGGCATTCCTGAAGGATATGTTGGCTGTATTTCCACTGCTGAATGTATAACGCCAAAGTGATACACCTTTGCAGCACCTCAATTTGTGTTATTTAGGGTTCATTATGGATAGCAACTCATGGAGTAGGTCATTTATGTTCACCAGCACTGTGTGCCCTCTTTCTTTAATGGAAGGAGGTAGGGTTGTGTGTTACTTGGGGCTGAAGGCTTGTGCTAGTCTCAAATCTGGGATAAGTTGGAATGAGTGTTTTCTCATTAATGATATCAGTTTAGAATGATGAATGTTATGCGCAATGTCATTTTCCTTGTAGCTTAGTGAAGTGGGTTGTACATTCTCAATTTTTCTACCACTAAAACATCTATCTGCTCTTTGAATATGTTTCAGTGGCAAATTGTTAGCTTAAAGGCATTTCCATTTACAATATTTATCACTATTTTGATGAAGCTTCTTTTGTTCATGTTTTCCATAAGTATATAGGTCCCTAATGGTAGCAAATCTACCTGGAGTGATCCTTTGAAATGTATCTAGGTCCCTAATGGTGGCAAATCTACCTGGAGTGATCCTTTGAAATGCCTTTAGACTTGAATGTTGATGAACAAGGCATTGGCCAAGCCCTTCTGTTAGAAGGGTATTGAAGTCAATTTCATCCATTTGATTGTGTTCCACTTTCACACTTTTGATTGGGTTGACTTCAATGGGTTCTTCCCTAATTTGGATGTCTCATTTTTATGTATGAATTGTGTAAACGAAGGAGATTGTTCTCTCCTTAGGCTGACTGAAATCCTCGTTCAAAGTTAAGTTTATTTGGGTAGTTTTATTTGTTTATTGAAATATGTTATTTTGTGTTTCACAATTTGCGATGTTTTTGTTATCATATTGTATTTCCCTTTTCAAGAATGTAATATCATAATTGTTTGTTAATTGTTTGTTGTGACTATTTATTTTTAGGCGATTTAAGAATAATATAACTCCAATGTTTAATTGATGTAACATTGATCTATTCGTGAAACCAAAATTTCTATAATCCTCTTATAACAAGTATATGTCATGATCCTAGACAAAGCCAATTATTATATCTATATGAATTTTTTGTATTGTGTCAAAATTTCAAATTAATTTTGTAAGTCAAGGATCATGTTTCTATGCATTTCGTCAAGTCATTCTTCTTTAATTTGGTCTTCCATTTGTATTTTTGTAGAGCCAGGAGAAAGATCTTTCAGAAGGCTAAAATGAAGGATATTTAATATCAAGTTATGATGTATTTTTAGGCAACTCTAAAGAGGAGTTACCTAATCACATTGACAGATTTTGAATGAATAAGCAAACTTTCAGTTTGAAGTTAAAATTTCTCTTTCAACGAGAGGATGCACAACATGAATGAAGACATAACCAGTAAGGTCAAAAAATGATTTGCAATCACGCATGTTCAAGAAAGAAAATGGTTGCTTAGAACATTAAACAAATCTAGAAAGAGTCACACACCAATGTATTGTGTTTGATGTCTGCAAAAATAAAAACACGTGGCAAAATACATAGCACAAGAGAAAATAGTCAATCAAAATAGAATACTTTTAATGTTCAAGAGGTCAAGGATAGTCTATGGGACAACAAACCCCATTGTTTTAGAATTGTGAAGTGTTGACCTTCTACAATTTAATTAACTAATTAGCTCTCTCATTCTCTCCACCCAATCTTCATTGAATAAATCCTAAAAATAAGTCACTATTAAACCACTTTTGTAGTTGATTTTGATGTCATTGTATGCTTTGCAGTTTAAAATAAAGTGTTCTTTTTGTTTCCATAGCCCTTGTTGTGCACAAGAAACAAATGCTATCTTCCTAGATTCCTTTTGGCCTTTTCCACCTCCCTATTTCACACCAAAGACAATGCAAGTTATTCTTCAACTATACAATGGAAATCTTTGACCTCCACGAGATACTAGCCTCTACATAGGCCTTTTGTTGATGATTCACGGTCATACTTCTTTCTCTCATTCTTCCCACATATCCTAGTGCAAGATATCTTAAGAACAAGCCTTAATTTATTTACTATCATTTAGACAAAGATTCAAGTAAATGTGTCGCTTGTTCATCCACCTACAATTTTGCCTCATCTGAGTCTTCTTTCACCCTAGACATCTTTAAAAACAACATTGGGTTAGCAATTTGTTTCCATTTGCTCAACTTTTTTCAAATATATTAAAATATGCACCATAACAATTACTTCAATATGAATTGCACTTTTGTCAACCAAAAGAATGTCATAGGGAACCAATGCTTTTAGTTAGAATTTTCTTGTGATCAAGCACTTTTGAATTCTCTCTATTTGTGACCACTTGACATTACAAGTACTATTGGCATAAATTTTGCACCCATAAAGCACCATCAAAATTACTAATAGACCAAATAGAATTTGAATAGTTTTCCAATCCCATAGCTCTACCTCTTTGCATCTCTTTTGAAGAGCAAAATTTGATATCCATCCACCCAAGGTTTTTTTCCTTCTACAAGTTTCCCAACTAAGCTTGTTGTTGAATTCAAATCTCCAAGTGTTTACTTTCCATCACTTCCTCTAAGATACTACCTTCAAAATAAAATTTAAACTGATACTTTTTTCCTTTTATTGGACAATATCATGATCTTGGTCTTTCTAATATTAACTAGCATACCCACCTATTTGCAAAAGTGTTTGCAGCCCATCGATAGATTTAGCAATCAAAATAATATTGTCAATGTACAAGAGAAGCTTGTCAACATGCTCTCCCAAATAGAATTTATACACATTTACAAAGGTGAGAGATAATACATTTTAACTCAACCTATATAATCCTAAGTTGAATCTAGATTTAATATGCAATTACTTTACCCATACTTTCAACCACTATGAGACATGGTGAAATATCAAACCCTTCAACTACCACCCATTTATTGATGCAATGGTTAAGGAGAATAAAATTTAGCAGATTGCACTCCATCAAGTGGTGAAGGCAAGGCAATTTCCACATCAAGCAAAGTGGTCCATTAGGAACCCAATTCATCAAAATTTTGATAGTCTAGTTAAAAATTAATAAAAAATCAAATGATTTATTTTCAAGAAGAAATGAATGATAGAGAAAATATCTCAAGGCATCCAAGTGGATAGAATTATACAAAACATGGTTTTTGATATTTTTTGTGTTTTTTATTTTATTTTGTATCATAGGCTATTTGGCATGAAGTTTGTATTGTGTTCATTGAACTATTTACATGTTATGTTCTAACCTAGATTGTTTAGTTCACAGCCTAATCTTTCTCATTCCTGTGCTAATTTTAAATTTGGAGTAACAAGCTAAGAGTTGACCCTCGACTAGGGTTATGAAAACTAAGCAAGTCCAACAAAGAATTTTAGTTTTATAAAAACATTTCCTTTAATAATCTATTTCAACTTCCAAGACGGTACTTTACTACTAAAATGTATGGTGACTCATTGGTTCTCGATAAGAACATTATTTAAAAAATAAAATTAGTAAGCTTTTTAATTTGGTGCATTCAAAAGCTATATAACAACATAATTGGAGGCATATAATTGAAGTAGAAGGAAAAAATCTCTTATTGAGTTTTTCCATTTTACATATTATCTTATTTGAAATAAGAATCTACTTTGTACAACTACTTAGTATGATCCATTTTTATTTAGTTTGAATTTTATTCAATTGTTTTTTATAACGTATTATGTTTCTCAACTATTTTACTATCCTCTAAATTACCCACCTAGAACAAAATAGTGGCATTAGATATTTTCAAATCTTTAAACTTACATTTGGTGTTTGTAGATTGATTATGAGATTTGTGTCTAGTCACATTACCTAATGTACCATGTCTATTTGTTCAAGGTGGAGCCATTTGAGTGTTAGGAACAAATTGATTACTTGTAGCAAGTTTTATAGAGGTATTGGTAGCAAAATTAGCAGTATTTTATTGATTGAGAAAGCATGGAATAGTTTGTTGATTCTATAGAGGATTTGTAGGATTGTAGGAAGGACTATTCTTCTAGATAGGTTATCAAAGCATAGGATTTGTCATAATGCAGTTCTTTTAAATTTGATTCTTAATCTAATTTAGCAAGGGATATCCATCATTTGGAACTTGATTAAGTAGAGGCATATTATGAGTCAATGCCTAATTAATCATCACAATTTTATTATACATACCTATTTATCCCGAAGAGTGCAAAGGTCATGCGTCATAACTTTGGGGTCTCATCTCAAGATCAAAATTGCTAATCTTACTGTACACTATTGATAAAGAAGCTAAGGTAGGTTGAGTTCCCTTAATAAACATGCAGGTTAGCAAGTTCAATGTTGCAAGGTACATCTAAATATAATATATATCTCATTTAGCAAGTATAGGTATTTAAGGTGGGCAAAGAGCTTATAAAAATTTTAATTTTCAATACACCCATGGGTTTTTTGGGCTCCCTTCAAGCTACAAAATAGTGATGGTAGAGTGTGGTTAGGTCCAAAGAGATCCTAAAATAAGGAGAAAGACATCCTCTAACATGGCCCAAGTTATAATAGAGTTTGTAGAATAAGATACTAGTTATAAGCCTCTTCTCTAAGAATGTAAATAGAACATCCTAAAAACCACATCTTCATTTTGGATTTAATATTTGATAGTAACATCTTTGAAATCTTAGATAGGATCCTTAGTTTTCCCACACTTACATAGAATAAATTCATAACTCAACTTATTAGCTTCCTTGGGTAGATCATGAAAAAATCTAGGAAAATTGTGAGGGTTATTTCCTACACCAAACCAAGTCAATAGGGGGTTGTGAGGGAGATTAAATGGAGTAATAATAATCCCTAATTTTTGGGTTGAATTAGCTAAATTGGCACAGTTATATCTACATTTTTATTTATAAGCTCTTTGTTATTATGTTGACCTAAACAAATTAATTCAAAGTCTCCCTCAATATACTTTGATTTTTTTTTCAAGCTAAAATAACTATTATACAAAGGGAAACCCTTCTTCTAGCACTGATTTGTGTTAGGAAATTCATATAGGTTGATCAAACCTTTTCCTACATAACCTCACAAGAGAAATCATACATGAAAATTTACAAAGTAATCATATGCAAAGATCAAAGACATGCCACAATAACACAAGATATACATTGGGAAAACCCTCAAAAGAGAAAATCCCAACTTTCAAAAGAATTCACACAATGCATTATTTATAAATAAAATATTATAATATACTTATAAAGTCTCCTTGAATATTTATGAAACATCAAGCTCCCTCCAATGCATCCACCATGTGTTCAATCATGTTTACACACATCCCATGCCATGCTTCACATATGCATGAGCTTCAAAAGAATAATTGATACAATGTTAAAATCCAACCTTAACTAGTAAACATGTACTTTCTTTTATGATATCAAACACACACAAATACAGCCAAGTGCTCAATTTAAACCATGTGCCTCAAAATTGAGAGTCAAAAAAAATATTGACCCCACATTTACTTTTTGTTACAAAGTTTTCCAAACATTAAATATTTAATATGCAACCAACACAACCCAATGTTACATAATTAGTCGACAGTTTTTGTGGACTAATTGGGATGGCAAAATGGGCTTCAAATCTTCATCTTGGCTCCATTGTATTCAACCAAGACATAGAGGTGGGCTTGGGCTCTTGGACCCTAGGACTCAAGGGATATGTTTATCTGCTAAATGGATAGTAAGAGTTGGTTCAGGAGATGCACCATGGAAAGTTTTGGTGCAGCATAGGATATCCACTGCTGATATGAATACTAAATGGCATTTAGCGAATTGGTTGGATAAGATTTTACTTGCTTTATTTTTCCATATTAAAGCTTCCTTCCCTCTGCAATCCATTTGGAAGGTCTGGAAGATTGTTTGTGAATGTTTAGACTGGAAGATGAATTCCTTGCAGCATGGTTTCAACTTTTCTAATTCATCTATTTTGGTGGAATCAGCTTGTGCAATATCATGGTTAGCCTTTAGCTGCAATTTTTCCTAAATAGGCTAGTAATCTTTTTTAAAAAGGGATGAAGCATTTTAGTGACATTTGGGATTTTGAGTCTCTTGATTGGATTAGCTAGCTTTATGCTAAGAACTCTTTTAATCTTAACAATAAGTCTAAGGGGTTTCTGATTTTGTTAAATCTTTGGTGCCTATGGTGCTTATGATGAAGTTATGTACTCCTCTACAATGTAATGTCTTCAAAGACTTGCATTGGTTGGAAAAGTATCTATTTTATTGCTTTCCTTTAAAAAAGATTGACATGCATATCCTACCAAAAATGAGCTTAAATCCAAGGCTTAATCATAAATGGAATTGTAAATTCACAAAATGTAAATGGAGGAACTTGAGTACTCAAATTTAGCATTCCAAGGTTGACGCAAATGCTCAATTGTTGTCATGGAAAGTGTTGCATCATAAACTCCCTATAGGAGATAAGTTAACATTTTTTACCTTGCATTCAACTAGGTGCCATTTTTGCCACCATGGTGAGAGCTTAAAACAAATCTTCTGGGACTGTTCTAGAGCTAAAAAGAAATGGAGTTTCATATTTAATCATTTTCCAACAATTTTTCATCATGCTTCAAGATGGAAGGAATAATTTTTGGTATTGCTTTTCATAAGAATGTGATTACAAATTCTATGAGACAATGCATTTTACTTCACATATGGAAAAGTAGATGTCAAGCAATGTTTTCTAACCATATTTTGCATCTGGAAATAGATATTATATTGTTTTACTCGGAAATCATGTTCCAACTCATTTTCTTATGTTCACAACTGAATATTAGTTAAAGAAATGGTGGTAAGCTCAATAGATAGCTAGATGAGATCAACTATCAGGTGTTGCAACTTCATGATGGAGAGGTTAAATGCACCAGGCAGCTACAGAAGTTCCTCAAGTTTCAAGTTTGATTGGGCCTATTGGTGGTTTAGATGTCCTTTTTTGTCATTTGCTCTTCAATTTAGCAAGGCATATTTGTTCATGCCACTGCCTCTTTGTTGTACGTAGGCTTCATGTGTTGATGTTCACATGTCTCATGCATTTAGATGCCATGTTGGTTTACTGGGCTTTTTATCTGAATAGTGGTTCAGCTATTGTAATCATTCCCTTTCTCGTCTCGCAATCTCTTCTTGGACTGTTGTTTAGTTTTTTATTTTTGTATTCTCTTTTACTTTGTTTAATATTAAAAAAAAAAAATTTACAAGTGGGCCCAAATAAATAGTTACAAAATTAGGATGCACCATAAACAAATATTTATTTTACATAATAAAAAATAAGTAATATGTATAATACTCATTCGTAACATTCTCCCACTTGTTAAATGCATTACATAAGGGTCAATCAATTAAATGCATCATCATAGCCACACATGAAATCACAAGAATCTCTACCATGCTCTCATTCTCCGTCAAGATACCTACAATAACATTCAATATGTCCAACATATTAAGCAAGAAATCCTCTCATCCTTCATCATGCTACCTATATGTAATGTCCCTGCTTTCTGCTTGGTCAGCCAATATTGAAGAACAAATAAATTAAATTTATGATAAATGTTAATTATTAATATATTTAATAAAGTTGCCTCTATAGGCTAACCTGTGCCTTTTATTTATTTTTACTTATTTTGCCTTGTGAGGCCAACATGTGCTTTTGTGGTGGTTTCTATTTTGGTTGACTATGTTGGGCGAACACATATAGAGGTTCTTTGGGCACTTTTAGGCATGGAAGAAGTTTTATTATGATGCAACCACTTCCTCATACAAAAACCTTAGAGATGTATGGTTGTGGGACAAAAACCTCTCCATTTGGAGAACACATCAAAGGATCTCAGACACAACCCTAAGCTTCTCATCTTGGTCTTGTGTATTTGAGAGTTTATACTCGATCATGAATCTACAAAAGGGCACATATTGAGCAAGTCTGTGAGCGATAGAAATCACCTCCATTGCTTTTGTCTTCTAACATAGCAAAGCAAGAATATTAGGACAGATTTAAAGGCTATTTGGGAGTGGAGTTATCTCATCTAGGAAAGGTGTGATAAGTTAATGCCAACTTGACTGGAAGTGCCTACAATGAAGTTCAGTTCAGTTGTTCATTGCAGAAATATTACAAGATATTAAGGAATTAGAACGGATTTGGAGTTGCCACTTTAAAGTGCAATCAACTAATCGCATCCGCAAGAGAGCCAACCGACTATCTCCAGGTCCATCATGAAACTGACTGTTAGTAGTTTCTAAAAAAAATTGGGTATCAAATGCATTCTATCAATGTCATTTCCTAAGGTGTATGTTAGAACTAAAAATATAAGTGTTTATTTGTTCTGGTTTTACAAACGTGTGTTTTTGGTAATTACATTGTTTGAGCTAGTAAAAACATTAATGTCATTTGAAAATCTGATTTGAGCAACGATGCATGAGGTTGATACGATTGTATTTGACAAAGATGACTGAATCTGATTATTATTCTTGGAGGTGTGCAAATTTTATTGTCACTGATTAATTTTTTGAGTAATTCCATTTGAATTCTTAAGAAGGATATTTCGGTGGTATTAGAGCCACCTTCTTGGTAGCCTATGAGGGTTTGTTGATGCATCCTTGAAACAAGAAGACATGGATCTAATGACGTTCTTTTCAATGTTTTGAGCTTCAAACGAATGTGTGTAGGAGAAGTCGATATGGGGAGTAGCCTTACAAGGAGAATTTTGGAATGGAACAATGGGATTTGAAAAGGTACACATTTGAAGCCATCAAAATATTTGAAGAGTATTTAGGGTTGTCTTATCAAATCAGATCTGTATTTCTTTCTGAGGATTATTTGAGATTTTAGGTTTGTATATATCCAAGTGAAAAAGAACTATTTGACAACATAAGACAAATAAGAAAAGAAGAGGAATATTTCATAGTAGCAAGGGTGGAACCTGAACTGAAGAAGAATGCAAAGTGCAAGAGGAGGTAAAGGAAGATGAGATAATAACGGTGTAGATAGAAGGATTGGAGTTTCAGGTTGTCAAATAGGAGGACTCCTTCATAACATAAGATAGTAATGTCTAAGAGACAACATTGCAAATTATAGGTATGAAAAAAATGCATCATGTAATTGTGATGATTCTCTGTGTATAAGATTGAATGGTTCGAACAATATTATATAATATATTGAAAGTAATGTTATGATGATGGGGTTTTGAGATTGGGTGCCATAAATATGAAATGCATGTTTATCTAGAAAACCCCGTGAATATGCAATCTAATTACATGGAGGTGGGCCAAGAAACATTCACACTCCTTTGTTCCAAGATTTATAGGATAAATGAAGGAGTTTGGAAGAGAGATGTGTATTCCAAAGTAGCACAGTAGAATGGTGAAGTAGTGACTCTGAGGTTGATATGGGATCTTGACACTCAATTTTAGCATGTAGTTGCAAATTTTCAGAACGAAAAGATTGTAATGTTTTCAATTGTTTTTTGATATTTCTATTTGAATAAAACCAATATTAAATAATAAATGAATAAAATTTGTAATAAATATTAATTATTAATAAATTTTATAAAGTCGTCTTTATAGATAAACATGTGCCTTTTTTATCTATTTTCACCTATTTTTCCTTGTGAGGCCGACATGTGCTTTTGTGGTGGTTTCTATTATGGCTAGCTTAGTTGGGTGGATGTATATATAGGTGCTTTGGGCTCTTTCAGGAATCAAAGATGTTTTATTATCTTATGCATTACATGAATGTGACCACTTCCTCAAATGAAAACCTAAGAGGTGTATGGTGGTGGGATGAAAACCTTGTCATTTGGAGAGTATAGGAAAGGAATTCAGACGCAATCCTAAGCTTCTCATCTTAGGTCTATGTATTCCAAAGTTTTTACTCAATCGTGAATCTACAAAAGGGCATATATTGTGTAGGTGTGTGAGCAATAATAGTCGCCTCCTTTTCTTTTCTCTTCTAACATGGCAAAGTAGGAATCTCGAGACGGATTTAAAAGCAATTTAG
This sequence comes from Cryptomeria japonica, assembly GCF_030272615.1. Classification (NCBI taxonomy): domain Eukaryota; kingdom Viridiplantae; phylum Streptophyta; class Pinopsida; order Cupressales; family Cupressaceae; genus Cryptomeria; species Cryptomeria japonica. The sequence goes on from NC_081410.1 coordinate 124,047,047, forward strand.
GAGTGGAGTGATCTCATCAGGAAAGGTGGGAGAAGTTAGTGTCAACTTGATTGGAAGTGCCTAAAACAAATTGAATTTCAGTTTTTCATCGTAGAAGTATTTGAAGATATCAAGGAGTCAAAACAAATTTTGTACCCCCAACATAGAGGGAACATCCAACAACCTCAACCCATTAACCCATAACAAAATTTGCAACATCCTTAACTCACCCTTAAATATAAACATGCCTGCAAATAGCCACAGGGGCTTCACTAAATTGGCAATATCATATCACGTGTGTTCATATTGGGGGGTTCAATATCCCAAAAATGAGGGTGCAATATATTGCCCATCGATGAAAATAGGGGGGTTTTTTATTCGGGCTATGAAAAAATGCAATATTTTGTGCAAATAGAGGGGCTTTTAATTCAAGTTGTGTATTGGGAGGGGGTGGAAAAAAAGGAGTTTAGGGCAATACTTTTTGAAAATAGGGGGATTATTTAGTATGCCATGAATGCGGGTGATATAACACATGTTCACTAAGTGAAGCCCCCGTGCAAACACCACACAGACAAGTACTCATCCAACCATACCTTCTACACTCACAAACAAGAGAACAAAATTCATACACACTAGTCTCCCACCAATAAACACTATGAATACCTCACAACCCTCCCACACAAATCCCAAGCCAACAACAACATCAACACAAACACAAATGCAAACACCAGCACATCTTCCTACTAATACATACATCCTTCATCTTCACAATAATCCTCAATTCACATCCACAACATGTCTAGCCGACAAAAACACCCATAATACATACATAGCCCTTCACAATTAACAACACAATAACATCCCAACGACAAAACTTGCACAAGAGTTACAAGACATGAAGTAAACCTACAAGAAAGACATTGAAAATATATATTCTGAAGACATATGCCTTTATCCTTTTGACAAATCAATCACCATGATCCCTTTTCCTTCAAACTCGGAAATTCCTAAATTTTACAAATACAAAGGAATAGGTGATCCTGGAGAAAACTTCAAATAATTCTACATAGCATGCCAAGAAGTCTCCTATAGTAATGTATACTTAAAGAGACATTTCCCAAGAAGTTAGGAGGCCAAGCACTAGAATGGTTTACCAACCTCTCAATGGATCAATATCAACATTCAAAGACTTGGTAGAAAATTTTGTTGCACACCTTTCATACAATATTGAAGAAGAAGTATCCATGATACACTTGTGCAACACAAAACAATGAAATACGGAAACCTTTGCTAACTTCTTACAATGATGGAGACATCTTGCTAGTAGATTCCCTTACCCTATTCCCAAAAAATATCTAGTGACTATATTTATCCAATAGATAAACTTTGAATTGTTCTTCCAAATACAAGTTTAATGTTTTAACAATTTTGAAGAATTCATAAAAAAGAGAATACCTACAGAAAAAGAACTCATTTTCAAAGTTTTAATAAAAAACTATCACAAAGACAACAATGGTTCTCATTTAATGATAAACCTAAATTTTGGGCCAAAAATAAAAATGTTGTCAATGATGGTGTGACTGATGCCAAACATTTTAAAACCATACACATACCATCCAACCCATCAAATAAATCCAATCAAAAAACACATCAAAACAAAAATAAAACTAACATTACCATCCCACGTTGACAACCTCAATAGAATAACAAACAAAAATGTAAATATGCTCCCCTCAGAAAACCTATTGAGGTTGTTTTCCAATAACTTGTCCAAGAAAATATGGTCCACTACCCAATCACAAAACCATATGATGAGAAACAACCAAATCTTGCACAATACAAAGAAAATGAATATTTTGAATACCATCACATCAAAGGTCATGATATTAAGAAATGCATGAAACTCAAAAATTGCATTCAATACCTTATTGATAAAGGTGAAATTGAATTTGAGGGACACACATGAAGTAAATCAAATTCTCAACTTCAGATTTACAATGATCCACTTCCTAAGAATGGTAAAGAAAAAGCCTTGTCATCTCAATCAACCATACCTTATGATAATGCCAACACCGTTTCATCATTTGGTTCCCTTGTTGTCCAAATTGAAGAAGACAATAACAAAGTAGTCACCGTCATCATTGAAAGAATTGACTGCAATTTCACAACCTAAAGAGAAAAATTAATCATCTAAGGGGATTTCTCTTCTTCCTCTACAAGACCAACATCCCAATATAATCACCTGGATCACCTTGGTAAGACTCTTGCACAAAGATCCACCTTTGAGCTATTTAAAACATCACCTATTCATAAATAAATCCTTGAATAGACTTTTCTTGAGTCTCGTGTTCCTGATATTATCAATGCTTCCCAATTCTAAGCCTTAATAGGGGAACTTGTACAACACCACCTTGTCTTCACCAACAAAGATCTACAAACCACCAACCCATCCCATAATAAACCTCTACCTATTTAAGCTTTCATCCATAAACATAAAATCAAATGAGTCCTTATAGATGGTGGATGGGGCTTAAACCTGTGTACATTAAGATTAATAAAACAATTGGGATACCCCAATTATATCATTGACCCATAGAAAAAGATCACAATCAAGGCTTATGATGGCACTGAAAGAAACTCCAAAGGAGCCATACATTACCACTCCAAGTCAATCTAGTCATGGTTGAAACTTCTTGTCGAGTCTTATACCTTGGTATCCCCTATAACATACTCCTTGGTAGGCCATGGATTCACTTCATGCAAGTTGTTCCCTCCGCCTATCACCAATGCTTGAAATTCCCTTCTAATGGAAGAGAAATCACCATTCTCGCCGATATCGAACCCTTCCAGTATTGCAAACTTCTCAAAGGGAAACATCTTAATCATATCCCACTCATCACCCTTGTTTCAACACCCTCCACCAATCCTAATGAAATTGCCTCTTGCACTAAATCCACCCAACCTGAGATCTAGGCTAAGATAGTTGATAGATGATGTGGAGATTATGACCTTCAAAAATATATTATATGTGTGTCACCTCCCACTTTATCTGAAATCCTATGGATATCCTCATTACTTGAATATCCTAAATAAACTTGTGGTATAATGAAAATACACTACCTTTCAACAATAGAGTCCTCTAGACAAAAAAAATATTGAACAAGATGAAGAGCATGTCAATATACCTAATGGAAAACATCTCAAATCATTTCCTATTTTTGAACATATGGGAACGAAATCCCAAGATTAGAGTCCCGAGTTACACCCAAAACCTAAGTTGACCCTCATTGGTGTTCCACAAGCTTTTTCCAATGTTCATGATACCGAAGAGGAATTTTATGAAGGACCTTTTAAATACCTCACTGAATTTTTTTCTATCATCCACATTTGCACCATCACACCATCCACTTCATCTTAACCACAATGTGTATACATTGACCTAATTGATTGGGACCAACAAGGATTTCTTGCTATAGACATATGTGAAAATGATGAAGTCATAATGGAATTGCTAGAAATCTATGAATCATGTGATCATAAACAAGCATATGGAATCCAACTCAATCAAAATGCATACTTTGGAAGTCAAGTCAACATTCTTAGTCACAAAAATTAAAAATTAAATAAAAATCAATATTCCCTAATGAAAACCTCAATGAGGCACTAATGGACACAAAAAAAAGTAAAAACAAATGACGCATTTTCTAATAAAAACCTAGATAAGGTGCTAGAAGATGAGGAAGTTGACTTTCCTCTCATTGTACTACCACAACAGTAAAGATGATTAATCCTTGTCAAATAAATTAAAGAGGTCAACTTGAACACTTTTGAGAATCCTTAAATAACACTTACTACCAAATCTCTCAATGACCAAGAAAAGAAAAATATAACTAAATTTTTACAAAAAGTATAACATAATTTTGCATTGTCCTATGTTGATATGCTTGGATTGGATCTCGATCTCATGGTATATCATCTTGCAATATATCCAAATGCAAAACCTATCAAACAAAAGCTAAGAAAAATGCATCCACAAATAGCTCTATTGGTCAAAGAAAATGTTCAAAATTTGTTGGATGTAGGATTCGTACACCCTATTGATTATGCTAAGTGGATCTCTAATATTGTACAAGTTTGAAAACTGACTAGAGGCATCCAAATTTGCATAAATTTCAGAGACCGTAATAAATCATGTCCTAAAGATGATTTCCCATTACCTAAAATTAACATCATCATTGACCTCACCATAGGACATGAAATGCTTTCAATTATAGATGGATTTTTTGGATACAATCAGATCAAAATTACACATGAAGATCAATAATTTACAACACCTTGGGTAATATTTTGTTATCAAGTCACATTGCGTTTTGGATATAAGATATTGGGGCTAAATATCAGAGAGTAATGACTACTATATTCATGACCTTCTTCATGACATCATGGGAGACTATGTGGATGACATCTTGGGTAAATAAATGACAAGAGAAGGACACATCCCCATACTTAAAAAAAAAAAAGAAATACTTGAGCAATATAAAGTAAAACTTAATACTAAAAAATGTGTCATTGGAGTCACTTCCAATGAATTTCTAGGTTTCATTGTTTTAAGATGAGGCATTGAGGTGGATCCCCCAAAATTCAAAGCTATACTAGTTATTCCATCTCTAAAAAATCTCAAACAATTATGCAATGTGCAAGAAAAGCTTCAAGAATTTTGTCAATTCATTGCCTAGCTAGAATTGTCAAGATAAAGGGGGGAAGTGAGATCAAACCCTGCTCACCTACTTCAAATGGATACAAAATTTTAATGGGATTGCTTGTATCAAAAATATTTCAACAAACTCAAGGATGCATCACCACCTATGTGTATGCCTCCTATTGAAAGGAAATCACTTATCTTTTATTTTTCAACAATAATAGTCACCTTGGGGGCACTTCTAGCACAAACAAATGAACATGAAAAAGAGAGATATTTATTACATCAGTCATACTCTAGTGGGATATAAGCTAAATAACACACCCATAGAATGAGCATATCTCACTATGGCACTTAGTACTCAAAAACTTAGACAATACATGCTCAATCATAAGACAAAGCTCATTGCAAAAATAGACCCACTTAAGTACCTCCTCTCAAAAGAGGCTCTAACAACTAGAATAGCTAAATGGGCTATGATCCTAAGTGAGTTTGATATAAAATATGTAGACATAAAATAAATCAAAGGACAAGTGATAGTTGATCAATTGGTTGAGACCCCCTTTCAAGAGGATCGTCCACTAGTCATAGAATTCGTAGATGGTGTTATTTATCCATCACACAAAAAACTCATTTGAAATTATACTTTGATGGATCTTATCCTCAACATGGATCAGGGACAAGTATTCAATTTATCACACCATAAGGATATTTTATACCCAAGTCTTGCAAGCACACATTTCAATGCACCAACAACATAGCAAAATATGAGGCTCTCATCATAAGACTTCGCATAGCTATCAAATGGAATATTTCCAATCTCCATGTTTATGGTAATTTTTAACTATTTATTAAGTAGGTAAATAATGAATAGAAAACTAAAGATTACAAATTTCCCCCTTACAAAATAATGGTTGAAGACCTCAAGCAAACTTTCACTTCAATCCAATTTAAACAAATTCCTTCAGCAAGCAATAAAGCAACAGATACCATGTCTACCATTGGGTCTTTGTTAAAGATTCTTGAAAAGTCGTAACTTTGAATTCTTGGCTAAGCATCTCTTAATTCCAACATATGATGTACCAAAAACAAAAATGTTAAGTATAATTGTTGGTCCTAATTCACCTTGGTATCAAGATAACTATGCCTACCTCCATGATAACACCAGACCACCTAACCTTACTAAAAACAAATAAAAAACTTTCATTCATCATTCTTCTCATTACACTATCCTTGGTGATACCCTCTATCAAAAAAACTTTTATGGATCTCTCTTATGGTGTCTAGACAAGGAATAAGCTCAAACAACACTTTGTGAGATACATGAAGGAATCTACAAGGCACACTTTGGCGATCTTACTCTTGCAAAGAAGCTCCTTGGAACGGGTTATTATTAGCCTACAATGGAACATACCGCATATCACTTTGTGAATAAGAGTTTACCATATTAGTAGCATGACGATTTGATACACACATCATCTCCAGAATTACAATTGGTTATCACACCTTGGCCCTTCTCTCATTAGGGGCTTGATCTCATTGGCAAAATCCATCCCACTTTATTCAATGGCAATAAATTCATAGAAACTGCAACCAAGTATTTAACAAAATGGATCAAATTCATTCTCCTCACCTATGCCATTGGCAAGAAAATTGCAAAATTTATCTTTAACTATTTCATATGTTGCTACAAAATCCCATTGGCTATCATAGATTTGATAATGGAAAACCTTTCAAAAATTAATATGTATGTGAATTGTGTCAGCAATTAAACATCCAACATCACTTCTCTTCCCCCTACAATCCACAAAGAAACATACAAGCTAAGGCTTCAAATAAAATCCTTATCAAAATCCTCAAAAATCTAGTCAATGAAGCTAGTCATGATTGACAACTACAACTCAATTCTACCTCATGGGCCTATTGCATCAGTATATGCACACCTATCAGATCTATACTATACTCATTATCCTTTGGTTCTAAATCCATCCTACCAATTGAGATTGAGCTACCATCACTAAGGGTTTTACTTTAGCATATCCTCCCTAAAGAACAATATTAGGTTACACAACTTCAAGACATCTTTGTGCATATCAAAACCATCTTTTCCTCAGTTACAATAAAATGGTCAAAACTCTTGATTTTTTAGGTAGGTGATCTTGTGTTTAATGAAAATTAAAGAAATCCTTAAGATTGAGAGAAGAAAGGCCAATTTGATCCTAATTGGTTAGGGTCCTTCATTGTCACAGTTAAGTATGGATCAAGAGCCTATTAACTCGCTACACCAGAAGGAGAACCCTCAGATGATTCTATGAATATCACCCACCTCAACATATTTTATGCATAATGCTTGGGGTGTCCCATTCTGAAAAAAAAATTAAAAAAATAGCAAAAACACAAAAACACACAAAAAAAAAGAGAGAGAAAAATACAAAATTAGTAAAGAGAAATAAATCATCCATTAGTGAAAACCACTTTTATGCATAGGCAAGTATGTAGGTGAAAAATTGTTTACAGGAACCATGTGTAAATAGCCAAAATGCACCATCTTTTTAGTTACTTGTTTCTCCCCCACCTCATCCATTATTTTCCTATCACGCAAACACAATCTTCATCCATTTTACCTTTGTCAATGAATTATTTACCTTCTTTTTGCCTTTCCATTACTTCACATAGCCATCACCCTCATCCTATCCACCCTCATCTCCTCCCAATGACATGATGAGTAATTTAAACACCATGAATAAGGATAAACCCATTACATTGAGCTTCCCATAAAAATAGTTTTACTTGACTTGTGCACATAAAAAACCATATATTAGCAATGCTTTAGATAAAAATAGACTTGATACCTTGCCACAAACATCTCCCAACCACCACATTTCCTATCAAATAAACAATTCATCAATCATGCGCATAGGTATGTGTCCTTCCCATGATAGATGTACTATCTGATCCAGTATCCTACTTCTTGGCAACGAATGTGTTGGATGCATGACTTGTTTGTTGTTTAGTCTTTTTGTTTTGATTTTATTTTTTGTCCTATGACTACAACTATTTGGGACCACCTAGATCTTTCCATATTTGGTTGTGTATTAACTAGTGTATATTAGGGCATAGTCTTTGTTGTATGGCAAGTTTGTTGGTTGTATTATACATGGTCCAGTAAATGTAGGTATAATCCTGAGCGTGTAGGTATGGTTATGATAATTATTCTTTGCATATACCCACCAAGATTTTCTCAAGATATTTTACGCATAAGGATATCATACTTTCATGCCTCATGTGTCCTGCTAGTATTCCCCTAGTTATATCTTGCTCCTCCTTAAATGGGTTGCATCTACCTTTGCCTTGGTGTGTAATGCTTGGGCTACATCCACCTCTGCTCTCATAGCATCCATCTCCCTAGATACCTCTCCCCTCTCGATATCCTATAACTACTCCTACAATAGGTCTCGCTCTTCCCTATATGCATCCCTCTTCATTATGGCTAGATCTTGGGATACATATAGGTTATCAACCTATGCCATCTCTACCTCCCTCTCAGCTTGTTAAGTTGTGGATCTCACCCTCTGGCCATTGAAAATTTGTTTGTTTCTCGACACAAAGTATCATACATGTCCTATGTGATATGTGTCCTCAAACTCTATCTAGGACCCACCCTATGGCCCTCCCTCTACCTCAATGTTGGTACTTGTATCTATGCAACTCTCTACTCCTACCCTCCTACCTCCTCCATCTATATGTCTTGTCCCTCAAATCCTTCACCATTGCCTCCATCATCTCCTCTATCATCTCCTCATCCATCATCACTTCCATCATCTCCTTCATCCCACTCATCCTCAACTACCACTTTTAGGATATCCAATCGAATTGGTTGTTGCTTTTCCCATTGTGTTGCATAGGCTGGTGTAACTCTTGCATCCTCCGCATTCGCCTATCAATCCCATCTAAATAGTTCCATGGTGGTCCAACTAGACCTTTCCCATAACGGATCTATGGATGTCCTGCATATCCCCACTCCCCAAGTAACTTGTGTGTGAATCACATCTTGTTGCAAACTGAACTACAACCACACCCTATGAGGGAGATACTACTCTATAACATGGACAGTTTGACCTATCAACCAACATGAACTCTATGTAAAGCCTAGATAATAGTCATCCTCCTCTCGCACATCACAATTCCTCCAAGTTATCCACATGAACTTTGTCATATCATCAATAACTCTCCTCCAATATATTATCATGCTCACCCTAGTATAATGTAGGGAACCTCCATCTCGGCACACATAAGGCTCCCTCGTTGCCTTTTCTCCCACTCCTACTAGCTGACATATGACTATGTGCTTAAATGCCCTTACATGTAGCAAGGTAATGTCACATCTTTGGTTTGAATAACCTCGATAGACACTAATGTGAAAATCCCTATATAGATGCCCTAATATGCATCACCCCAATGTGTACATTGTACCCTACTCTTGTTGGACATTGTTGTTGCTAGGATATGTTGTTGTCATTTATGTAAACATATTCCTATGATTTATTGCTCTGGTGATTGCAGATTGGTTTATTGGATTATGGTTTGGTGTATGGAGTATTTATAGTATCACTATATTCTTTTGTATTGGTTTTGGTGATCCAGGAAGCTTAATTGATCATATCATATGATTCGGTTTTGCAGTTTGTTTTTCTGATCAGTTCTTTGCAGAGTTCAATATTTCCTCTAGTATAATCGAGTGTGATCAAATCTTGAGCTGAGTCTTTGGGAGATTGTTTGGTATAGTCTTGTGAATCTTTCTTTCAAATGGTTCGTGGTTTGGTGCTCCGTAAGTTATCTTTCTCCTTGGCAGTTGTTGTTGTTTGAGTGTTCTTAAGGTTTAGATGTTGATCGATGAAGATTTGATAAGTAGTGTTGGTGTAGCTATTGTTGATGATTCTGACATGCTTGTTGGTGTTTCCTAATTGTGTCCTATTTGTTTTGTTGAACCACATTGATTGTTATGTGAGCTTTTAGTAATTTTGTTGATCCAGTGATGTTCTTCGTGTTATGTGGTTTTCTTGGTGGTGTAGCGCGTTGTGATTGATATTGGAGTGATTTTTGGTGGTGTTGCATGCTTGGAGATTTGATTTAGGTCCATGTTATGTCATGCATATCATTATATTGGTATGGTGGTCGATCTTTGTATCGTGTGATGTAATTTTGTAATTGTGAGTTGAGGGTTTATCCGACCTTATTATCAAGGTTGATGAATTGTATAAATAGATGGTATTGTCATGTAATTTAAGTATCAACATTGTGTTTGCATTATCAAAGAGTGGTGTATGTGCGAACAAGTGATTCATCCTTCGACATTGTGATTGAGAAGAGATTGGTGTTGCAGAGAAAACAATTGTGCTTAACTGGAACTGTCATTAGGCGTTGGAGATGTTATTATTGCAATTCATTTCTTATGGATTGTAATGTGAATCTTGGTGTAAGTCAGTAAGAATTCTTTGAGGGTTGTAGCCTTTTGGCTCATTATCTTTTAAGTAGTGATCTCTAGGCAGTGTGCCTGGATGCATGTACATTCCCCATTGTAATATTTACGCATACTACTGCAGAGTATCATCTTATTGTGGGTAGGTTCCCACCGTGGTTTTTCCCATAACCAGATTTTTCACATCAAAATTTTAGTGTGTGTTGTGTTATCAATTTGGTTATATTTGTTATTGCTACAATTAATCAGATTTGTATTTGTGGTTAAGTTTGTAGATCTAGTGAAAACTGATTCACTCCCCCCCTCTTAGTTTTTCTTCATTGTTGTTGCTAATAATTGGTATCAGAGCTAGATCCTCTAGAAGAAGCTTAACCACTTGGGGAGATCCGAGATGGCAATTGGAACTAGAGGTGCTATCTTTAAGAAGGAGAGTCTAAGATTTGATGGAAGTAACTATGCTATATGGAAGAATCGGATGGAAGTGCACTTGAGATGTCTTGGAGAAGATTAGTGGAAGATTACAAAGAATGCCCATTCTGCTCCTCTGAATGGACTAGTTACTACCGATGAGATCAAGGAAGTTGAACATAAAATTAGAGCGAAGGAAGCATTGTTGATTACCCTGACTAATTCAGATATAACAAATGTAATGGGACTTCATACTGCACATGAGATCTAGGAGAAGCTTGAGACCCTATATGAAGGAGATAAACAAGTGAAAGTTGCTAAGTTGCAGAGTTTAAAAGAGAAATATGAGATGTTGAAGATGGGAGAAGATGAGAACATAAATACCTTTATGGCTAAGGTGAATGACCATTTCCTAGGTATCAGATGTGCTAGTGGAACCCTTGAAGAAGATGAAATTGTTGCTAAGGTGCTAAGATCTTTGCCTTCTTCTTATAAACATAAGGTATCTGCTATTGATGAAATACAGAGTGTGACTATAGTAACACGAGATATGTTGGTTGGAAAGATTGTTGCATTTGAGCTGAGTGAATTTGGTGAAACACATGGAAAGTCTGAGATAACATTTAGAGAATTTGTATCCGAAAAGTAGAAGTATGATTCTGAAAAAATGCAGGATATCCAAATAAGAAAGAGGAGAGAGATGGAAGAGAAAGAAAGAGAACTGGATGAGCTTGAAGCATTGATTGCCTGGAAATTGCCTAAGGTAGCTGGTAAGTATGATGGAAAATTGCCCTTGAAATGTTTCTCTTGCAATAAGGTAGGACATTTTTCTTCTAGGTGCCTGGAGAGAATGGCTAAGTATGATAGGCATGATAAATTTGATAAGTATGATAGAAATGAGAAGCATGAGAAGTATGATAAGCCTTACAAGTCTAAGTGGAAGTATAAGCATTAGAAGAAATGTTATTATGTTGTTGATGAAGGTGTTACAAATGAAGAATCAGAAGGAGATGAAGTTGTGTTTCTTGCCATTAAAGAAGATGGAATGATACATGTTGATTCCATTAGTTGCACTAATGAGGAGAAATCTTTAGCTGCTAAAGTTGAGGAAAAAGATGAATGGGTGATTGATAGCGGTTGTTCACATCATATGACCAGTGATCAAATAAAATTTGAGAGTATGTAAAGGTATGATGGTGGAATAGTGAGATTTGGAGATGACAAAGCTTGTGTGATCCATGGTAGAGGCTCTATTTCCTTTGATGGTAAACACAACACTAATTATGTTCTGTATGTTGAAGGTTTGAAGAATAATGTTTTAAGTGTTGGACAGATGGTTGACAAAGGTTATGATTTACAATTCAAGAATGGTAAATTTAAGATCCTAAATGCCTCCAATATAGATATTGCATCTGGAACTAAGAATGAAGGTAATATTTTTCATTTGAATGCTGGTGAGAAAACTTGTTTGATTTCTCAGATTGATGAAAGTTGGTTATGGCGTAGCAGAATGTGTCATGTTAATTTTGACTCAATGATTAAGATTGTTTATACTCAAGTTGTTAGGGATCTACCTAAGATTATTAAGCCTTCTTCCACCATCGTCGTAAGCATCAAGCTCGGCCCCCTCCACAGCTTGGCTCAGCGCTGCAATTCCATGGCCGCCCTACACAATGAATTTGCCCCTGCATAATACGATTCAAAAAAAAAAACCCTAACTGCAGTTAGCCTTTGGAATGTTTATGGGGATAGTTAGTTTATATAAAAAAGAGATGCCCTAACAATTTGAAATATTAGGGCATTCTCAAAAGGGATTTTATAAAACTTTATTGAGTTTTATTTTTAATATATATATATAGGAAGTCCCCATATCTTAAAAGGGAAGTTTTTATTTATAAGAAGGGGGCCTAAAATTTAAATTAAAGTTATATGGGGAAAATCCCCAATTTAAATAAAGTTAAATTTATATTGTTAAAAGGGTTTTAAATTTAAAATATAGTTAATGGGGAATTTAAATAAAGTGTGTTTCTAAGAGATTCAATCTAAAAAGGGTGTATTTAAATTGTAAGTGTCATAAATGAATGTTTTCGTTTTCAAAAAGGGATATTTAAATGATGAGTGATAAATCTAAGTGTTTTTATTTAAGATGGGAATTTAATTGAAACGTTTTTAAAATATAGGATTAATGATTTATAAACGAATAAATGGGTAACTTAAAGTGCAAGATTAATTTTAGCCTAGGTGAAACCTTATTAATTTAAAATAATGGTCTTGTGATCAATAATGAGGTTTGACATTTGAATTAATATTAATATAAATAATTTATATTAATATTAATATGGTTAATTAAGGAATTATTTTAATAATAAGGTTATTATTACCCTTACTGTTAGTTTAGTGATATCGACATATTGCAATCATCCCTAAGTGAGATCGAGATAATTAATGGAGACAATAATTAGTTAAGACTTAAGTGTATTAGAGTTTATTAAATTAAACATTTAAACATTAATCAAAGATTTAACTTAATCCTTTCTACTAAAACATAATTGTCCAAATTAAAATAATTAAGCCTATTTAGGGGTGGTCTCGCTAGTTAATCCTAAAGGATTACCCCCTATCGAGGGACGTTGGTGAATTATCCTAGGGGTGGGTTTTACCCCCTTTGGTAAACGAACGCTCATGATACCCCTCATTTCTTAATTAATTTAATCTAGTTACCATTTGTGACTAATTCAATCCAGTTAGAGTTTGTGTTTCACCCAGTGAAACTTAGTGAGAAAGTTTATCTCAACTGCACATAATCACTTGTTTTTAAGCCTTCTAAAAAAAAATTGTTTTTGTGTTTTTGCCCTAAAGTTTGGGCATCACACTGCTAATCTAGTATGTAAGGAATGTCAATTGGGTAAGCAAACAAGAATTTATTTCAAGAGAAAGCAGTATACATCTGATGGATTGCTAGATCTTGTGCATACTGACCTGTGTGGACCTACAAATGTTAGAAGTGTGCAGGGAGATAGATATCTTATGTTGCTAATTGATGATTATTCCAAGATGATGTGGGTTGTCTTGTTTAAGGAGAAATTTGAAGCATTAGACAAATTCAAGATATTCAAAGAAAAGGTTGAGACTGAGTCAGGATTGAAGGTGAAATGTCTGAGATCTGACAAGGGGGGAGAATTTTGTTCCAATGAGTTTGATTCATTCTGTGAGAAGCATGGGATTAGAAGACAATTATCTACTCCTAGAGCTACTTAGTAGAATGGAGTTGTTGAAATGAAGAATAGAACCATTTTGGATGTTACAAGGACTATGTTGATTGAAGGGAATGTTTCGAAGATATATTGGAGAGAAGTTATTAGCACTATTGTTTACACATTCAACCGAGTTCATATTAAAGGTGATATCGGTAAGACTCCTTATGAGTTATTGTTTGGTCATGTTCCTACTGTGAGATATTTTAGAGTATTTGGCAGCAAATGCTATATCAAGAGAGATGACGACATAGGAAATTTTGATTCAAGAAGTGATGAAGGAATTTTCTTGGGATATTCAACAAAGAGAAAGCCTACCAGTGCTACAATAAGAGACTGAGAAAGATAGTGAAAAGTGCAAATGTGGATGAGATCCTTGGAAAAGAAATCAGAGATTGCAGATATGATGATGGTCAGCATATTGTTCTAAATCCTATTCAGACTAAATAATTGAAGAAGAATGATCTAGTAGAGATAGTTAATCCGGATGTTTCTACTACCAGTGGAGAGGTGCAAGAACCTAAAAATCAGAACAATCAGAAGACTCTAAGGTATGTAAGATTGAATCATTCTAAAAATCAGATTATTGGTGATAAAAATAAAGGTGTGATGAGTAGAAGAAGGCTAGTTGTTGAAGTAGTATGTTTGATTTCTAAAATTGAACCTAAAGATGTTGTTGAGGCTTACAAACATGAGAATTGGATGAAGATATAGAAGAAGAATTAGATCATATTGAAAAGAATAACACATGGGAGCTTGTGCCTAGACCTAAAGATAAGAATGTTATCGGTACTAAATGGGTATTCAGGAATAAATTGAATGAAGTTGGTGAAGTTTTCAGGAATAAAGCAAGACTGGTATGCAAAATTCATAGAAAGAAGGGATTGATTATGAGGAGACTTTTTCTCTGGTAGCCAGACTTGAAGTTGTTAGACTGTTGCTCGCATATGTTGCCTATAAATATTTCAAGGTATATCAGATGGATGTCAAGTCGGATTTTTTGAATGGTGATCTTGAGGAAGAAGTCTACATTGAGCAACCTGATGGATTTTCATTATCAGATGATGTAGACATGGTATGTAAACTGAAGAAAGATCTTTATGGATTGAAACAAGCCCTTAGAGCCTAGTATGCTAGATTGGATAAGTACTTGTTGAAATTAGGATTTAATAAAGGGACCATTGATAGTAATTTGTATTTTAAGATTGAGAATGATAACATCTTGATTGTTGAAGTCTTTGTTGGTGATATTATCTTTGGAGGAGATGATAGCTTGAGTATAAAGTTTTTCGGTGATATGCAGAAAGAATTTGAGATGTCTATGATAGGTGAGATGAAATTCTTCTTAGGTTTGCAAATTTCATGGACTGGAAAAGGTATTTTTATATCTCAAACTAAATATGTGAAGGAATTGTTGAAGAAGTTTGGGTTAGATGATTCCAAACTTGTTGGAACTCCTATGGTGACTGGCTATAAATTGTCTAAGAATGATGAATCTCCTAAAGCTAATCAGAGTTTGTACAAATCTATGGTTGGTGGACTGCTATATCTTACTCAAACTAGGTCAGACATTATGCATGTTGTGTGCATGGATGCTAGATATCAAGCTGATCCGAAAGAGAGACGTCACTATTGTAAAGAGAATATTTAGATATTTGAAGGGAACTATGGATTATGGTTTGTGGTATGCGAGGAATGATGATTTCATGTTATGTGCTTACGTTGATGTTGATGACTGGAAGAGTACCTCTAGTGGTATTTTCTTTTTGGGTAAGAAATTGGTTTCATGGGCTAGTAAGAAAGTAGATTTAGTGTCTTTATCTACTGTTGAAGTTGAGTACATTGTTGTTGCTGGTAGTTGCACTTAGATGGTTTGGATGAAGCAAATTTTGAAGGATATCAAAGTTATCTATGATGAGCCTACTATCATATATTGTGTTAATTCCAGTGCTATTAATATATCAAAGAATTTGGTGCAACATTCAAAGACTAAACATGTGTCAATAAAATATCATTACTTGAGAGAAAAAGTCAGTGAAGAAGAAGTTAAGCTGTAATATGTGTCTACAAAGGAACAGACTATTGATATTTTCACTAAGCCTTTTCCTGCAGATACATTTGTCTATTTGAGAGACAAGTTAGGGGTATCCACCTCTCCTAATGAGAACTAGATGCATTGAGTTGCATCAATCCGATGGACTTCACAGTCTTATTCCTTTTATCTAGATTGATGAGTTGGTGCTACTCCTCTAGTGGAGTAATCTGGTTATGTGTTTTTGGGGGAAAGATTCATGTTTTATATTCTAAAGGGGAGAGTTTGGTTTTTTTGTTTTGAGATCTTTGGCATTGTTGTCAACGGGGGAGAGAAGCATGTGAAAAACCATTGTATCAACTTGATCTTAGGGGGAGTTTGTTGGAGTTATTTTATTTGCATTGATTGTTTTTCACATTCATATGTTGCCATCAATTCCAAAGGGGGAGATTGTTGGACATTGTTGTTGCTAGGATATGTTGTGGTCATTGATGTCAACATATTCATGTGATTTATTGCTTCGGTGATTGCAGATTGGTTTATTGGATTATGGTTTGGTGTATGGAGTATATATAGTATCACTATATTATTTTTTATTTTTTTTGGTGATCCGGGAAGCTTAATTGATCATATCATATGATCTGGTTTTGCAGTTTGTTTTTCTGATCAGTGCTTTGTAGAGTTCAGTATTTCCTCTGGTATATTCTGGTGTGATCAGATCTTGAGCTGATTCTATGGTATATTGTTTGAGATGGTCTAATGAATCTTCATCTTAGATGGTTTGTGGTTTGGTGCTTCGCAAGTTATTTTTCTTCGTGATAGTTGTTGTTGTTTGAGTGTTCTTAAGGTTCAAATGTTGAACGATGAAGATTCGATAAGTGGTGTTGGTGTAGTTGTTGTTGATTATTCTAACATGCTTGTTGGTGTTTCCTAATTGTGAGCTATTTATTTTGGTGATCCGCATTGATCGTTGTGCAAGCTTTTGTTGATTTTTTTGATCCGATGATGTTCGTCATGTTATGCGGTTTTATTGGTGGTGTAGCATGTTGTGGTTGGTCTTGGCGTGATTTTCGATGGTGTTGCATGCTTGGAGGTTTGATTTAGGTCCTTGCTATGTCATGTATATCATTATTTTGGTCTAATGGTTGATCTTTGTATCGTGTGAGGGTAAGTGCACCAAGATGGTGAACAGAAAAGTGGCCACATGCAAAAAAATTAGGGGAAGAAAGGGGTCACCTAGATTCAGAGCACTACAATTCTTATTATTTTCTCAACTCCTAGTTTTTAGTGCATGACCTTCAAATATCTCTTTGAAGTTCAGGTTTACCCATTTTCAGAAAATAAATAAATAAATAAATTTAAAAAAAAAAAAAAAAAGTGGCCACTTATACCCCCCTTTTTGTTCACCATCTTGGTGCACTTACCCGTGATGTAATTTTTTAATTGTGAGTTGAGAGTTTAGCCGACCTTGTTATCAAGGTTGATTAATTGAATAAATAAATGGTATTGTCATGTAATTTGGGTATCGACGGCGTGTCTACATTATCAAAGAGTGGTGTATGTGTGAACAAGTGATTCATCCTTCGGCATTGTGATTGAGAAAAGATTGGTGTTGCGAAGCAGATGATTGTGCTTAATTGGAATTGTCATCAGGCATTTGGAGATATTATTATTGCAGATCATTCCTTCCGGATTGTAGTCTGAATCTTGTTGCAAGTCAGTGAGACTTCCCTGAGGGTTGTAGCCTTATGGGTCGTTATCTTTTGAGCAGTGATCTCTAGGAAATGTGTCTAGATGCATGTGCATTCCCCACTATAATATTTACACATACTACTGCAGAGTATCATCTTATTGTGGATAGGTTCCCATCGTGGTTTTTCCCTTAACCGGGTTTTCCACATCAAAATCTTGGTGTTGAGTGTTGTGCTATCAATATTCTTATATTTTTTATTGTTGCAGTTTATCAGATCTGTATTTCTGGTTAAGTTTGTAGATCCGATGAAAACTGATTCACCCCCCCCCCTTAGTTTTCCTTCATTGATATTGCTAACAGCTCTAACTTCTTATATAACATCCTCAACCATCCAATAGAAAATCCATGTCCTCCTAGATCTAGACATAGTCTACCAATGATTAGTTCTTCTAGGTATAAAGGCACTAGTGGCAATCCCCTTCACATTGTAGTCTCTAGCACCATCTACATCCTATATATTAGTTATCTCTCTCTAGGAAATATTTGAGCTGCACATAGAAGTTTGTTGAGTCTAGGCTATACTCTAGTAAAACTCCATGGATAGGGACCCATAGAATTGGTCATATGTATTCCAATGTAACTGTCACCTCTCTTGATAGCTAGTGGAAGTTTCTCATCTCACTCTATCATCACTCCACTAGCATGGTCATCTTGGCATATGAGTGCATACATACAACTACCTGAAAACCCAATCTAGTTTGATCATTGTCAAGTACCCTCAATCCATGTTGGTGATTTGTACTCTCAAATGTATCATCATAGAGTGATCATCCCAAAACTCTATCGGTTATAATCTTACCTACACACCATTTTCTTCCTAACTCATTAGCATTCCTTATTTTTATTCCTTGGCACACGTGTATTTTCCCTTCACCCCATGCGTTAAACAATGTGGATGCTATTATGTAAGTGCATTCACCAAACTACACATGCACCCTATTTTTCTTACATTAGTGCATGAGTTTTTTCCCTTTATCTACCTGACAACATCTAACTAGCTGACAAAAATATACTAGTGGTGGTATATTTAATACAGTCGCTAGTATTTTTTTTTTTGGCCAGCTAGACATTTCGCATCTATCCTAGGTGCATGCGGCCTTTAAGGCCCATTCTTTATTTTATTTTCACCCCGCCTATGTAGGCGTTGATCCTTAGTCACATGCATCATTTTTTAGGTGTAGGTGGAGTCAATCCCTTGATCAGTGTCTCTGCCTCAACTTTTTTCCCACTTACCAAACCTAGGCCTAATGGGACAAAAAGAAAAAATCACAAACTAGGGTAGGTGACTTACTAGTGCCCCTCACTCGAGTGACCGCTTATACTACCAAACACACTTTTCACAATACTCATTTCAAGGAATGTTCACCATCTTCACTCCTCTTCATCTCAAAACTCCTATTTTTCTAAACAAGAGAGTGCAAATCATCCATAATAGGCCCCCTATAGCCTAATTATAACCCCTTTCTTCCCCTAATTTCTCCCCTTCTATCATTTGTGGTCCCTCCAAACTTCATTCTTCTACCATTTGCTTGGATCTCCACCTTTTACCTTTGTTCCTTACACCAAATTGACTTATTTTCTCCCTTCTTCCTACCCTAATTTTATTCAAAAAAATTGAGAGCTTGCCCTAAAAACTCATATTTACAAGCAAATTCATGAGGGGAAATAACGTCCCTACCATCAAATATCTTTTCCTCACTGGGGCATCTCATTTTCTTTTCTTTGATATAATGCTACTTTGCAACATCATATCAAAGAGGGGCAAAATGTAGACGTCTAAAATTCACTATTGACATATGGTCAATTACCCTCTTTGTATTGATTGATTAATTGACTATATTCTTCTACTTAATATTCTTCTACTTTATAGTCCAAGGGGTTGAGCTTAAATGGTTAAAACATTGGGTTCTCACTGTGGAGACCCAAGTTCAATTCCCAATAGGGACATCTAAAGAGGAATTATAAGTTGTGACTCTTGGCCTTCCATAAAAAATGGGGAAGGTCTAGGGTCAATCTAATCAAACATAATAATAATAATAATTCAAACTATTGCGGCTTCGGCCTATTACGTACCAATATATATATATATATATACCTAACTATAACGCTTATTCATCTATTAAATTAAATAAACCCCCTTGTTTATTTAATTTAATTCATCCAAATGAAATTAAATGAATTTTTAATTCCTTTCTACAAGAAGAATTTAAATCAAATTTTGAATTCCCCCTCCACTCTTTCTCTCTCCAAGTGTCACCTCCTCCAACATTTTCCACTTGCCTCTTAATCCTACCTCTAATTTCAGCTAATTCCTACTTAATTATTCCTTAATATTTGGATTAAGGAGCACACTACCTCTCTTGTCTCTTTCAACCTTAAAGTACTTTCTCCAAATATCTACTCAAAGTACATGGAAAGGAATTTTAAATTCTTTTGTCTCAATCATTCTCATTCTTCCTCTTACAAGTAAGACGTGACTTCCTTTTATGATAAGATCTTCCAAATTTGGCAACTCTCTCCCATGATGCCACTTGGCATAATCTCAAAGCTTCAAGGAACATCAATCCATGTTAACTCTCTCATTTGAATCCTAGCCCTTCATTCAAATTCAAATTTCAACCATTGATCTTCTCCTCCTTAAATCTAAATTGGAGCCTTCTCCCTTCATTTTGCATTCATCAACTGAGAATTATAATACCATTATGCCAAAATCCCCTTGAAAACACCATTGTTATGCTATTTTGGAGAGAAATTCACATCTTCAAATCACAAGAACAAATCAAGTGAGATGGGTGCCTCACTTTGGCTCAATCATGGAGAAGAGAAGATATAATGTTATTGTGCTTTGATTTTGTGTCTTATGCATTTCTTAACATCATATTTTCCTCCTCTTCACTCTCCTTGGACATGTTAATGATACTTTGTCTTGCTAGGAAAGAAGGGTTAAATTAATTGATGACATTCATTGTTTGGTCTATAATTTTCTTCTACTTCTCCAATCATTGTAGAGGAGTATGTGTTAGGTGTGGGCATAATAGATAGGGTACGTGATCATTGAAGGTATATCTCAAGTGGCATGACTATCCCACAAGGTGTTGTTAACTTTTAATATGTCTATAATGTGTAATTAAGTCATGGTTTTTGGGTTCTCCATTAGTCCTTATGATTGGTAGTGGTTTTAGGTTATATTAGTTGTATATTTCGTGTTTTGATTAAAGGTAAAATAGGTTTTGGAGGGACCCAAAAGTCTATTTACAAACAATGGTTACAATATAAACACAATCAAACAAACAACCTACCATCAACGAACTAGTAAAAATATAATAGCTAAAAAGAGACTAAAAGAAAATCCTATTGGAACTTCTTGAGAGTTTTAGCTACCTCCAACTCTTGTTGATAAAATCTTTTATTAACATCTAGCAGCTCCTTTTCAACATCAAAGGATTTCTTCAAATTACCACAAGTTTGAGAACTTGGCCCCTTCTCAATGAAAGGATAGACCTACTTACCTTTAATCAACTTATTACCAACATTCTACTCCCTAGAATTGGAAGCACCCACAAGGTCCTCTTCTCTTTAGATATTCATCTTGTCAGTTAGAATGTGGGTCCTTTCAATATTTTTGTGTATAGTGCTTTGACTAACTTTGATAACTCTTTCTATATTTTGATAGATTTGTTGCATTTTATCTTCCATCCCTTTAATGAAAACATCTTAGCCCTTAACCATCACATCGACATCTTTAAGAACATTTCCAAAATAGAGAGAATTTTCTTATCCTCCACTTTGTTCTTGGAAGCCTCCTCATTCCCACCATTGGAATCAACCTTATTTTCTATGGAACATAGCTTAACATTGATTATTTTGATCTCCAAAAGAACCATTTTGAGATATTGAACTAGCCAACTACCCCTTCCTTGGCAAGCCCAAGAACATCATAGATTTCCTTTATGTTTGCATGGAGGTAAGTAAAATATTTAGAGAGACTGTGAGGAGAAAGACCCTAATCTTCTCAACCAACATCAAACTTTGAATCACCGATTTTACCAGAATCACCAGTTTTTTGTTTCCCTTTAGTTTTAACTTTCTCCATACCTTCCCCAAGCTTAATCTGTTTCCCCTTATCAATAGTAAATCTCATATTTTCCCTTGTGTCCACATCACTAGTGTAGGAGTTGCTCGTCAAATAAATTTGATCTCTTTCTCTCTTCTTCATAGATTTCTTTTTCTTAGTTGTGTTCTCCTCTAATAGTACTTGGAGTATATTTCAATCGAAGCCCTATTCTCTTCCTCTATTGCCTAGTCTTCATCATCATATTTGTCTTCATAATTTGTACTCATAGCAAAGTAGAGGATAACAATAGGGGAATATTTCTTACACTTCTTAGGAGTCTTCTTGGTCCCAACATGAATGGTAAGGGTTTTCATATATTCAATAATCAACAGAACAAGACCTTCATGTAAAATTGGAAGTTTTTCATTTTTCCCATGCTCTTTCAACCCAATCTCAAAGAAGCAAGAAGATAATAAAGGAAAGACACAAGTTGCTTATGATAAAAATGATTTATAAGAATGAAGTTAAAACCATTGATAAAAGTGAACCTTCCATCTAAGGTAAAGTAACGTAGAATTACCTCTATAATTTTTGCCCATACTGGTTTGATTGAGAGCCTATTGTATCCACCTAAAGCAAGCTTGACTTGTTTCTCTCTCTCTCTTTCTCCTAAAAAAAATGGTTAGTGGCCT
Source organism: Cryptomeria japonica (assembly GCF_030272615.1). Lineage (NCBI taxonomy): Eukaryota > Viridiplantae > Streptophyta > Pinopsida > Cupressales > Cupressaceae > Cryptomeria > Cryptomeria japonica. The sequence continues at coordinate 124,069,397 of NC_081410.1, forward strand.
CCTCAAATTCTTTTCTATCTCTAAAAACCTTCCTTCCTTGAGTATATGTACCAATAATTTACCCAATAACATCTTCAATAATCACCAAATTCTTGTCATAAATTAGCGAGGTTCGATCCTTCCAACCCTTCATAAAAGCCTTTGTAGCTTTAGGATCATAACGGTGAAGCTTCTCAAGATGAAGGGTAACACCACCCTCCTCCAAAAATTTCCACACCAACCCATTTCTCCTTATCCCTTCATAAGAAAGAGGCTCAACTCTACTTCTATCACCACCCATCTCCAAGATAAACAAAAAGTAGAATAGCAACTGGAAATCAATACAAGGTAGACACCATCAAAGAAGATGGAAAGAACCCAATAAATCACCTAGAATCTATGCAATTTAAATTAATAGAATTAAATGTCATTGCCACCATGCCCCTACTATGAGTCATTTTTAATGATAGCATAAACATTAAAGGATAAGGAGTTGTGAGAATTCCAACTTTGCAAGGATAGAATAGATTAGAAACCCCTAAGTTGGCAAAGATATCAACAAGCCTATTACCTTCCCTATAGATATGGGAAATGTAGCAATCATCAAAAGAATCAATAAGAGCAATGAAGCCCCTTGTGATGGTCTTAATAGATCAACTAAGACTTTGGATTTTCTTCAAGCATTGAATAATGTTTAAAGAATCTCCCTCAAGTCAAACATTCCTAAACTCTTGATAATGAACCAAATTTAATTTAATGTAGGCTACCACAACTTCAGCAAAATGGTTTGTCTAGGTATCGAGTTGTATCTCTACTATTATTGTTGATGGTTTGTTAGTATTTAGTATCTTAGTATTTTAAATAGTTATTTTTATATTGGTTTTATTGTTCTTCATTGTTGTTCTTAACATTGTTTTGAGGGTTGAAGAATTATGAAATAAGAGATCACATAACATTGAAAGAATAGCTCAAAGAATGGTTCATGCTCACTCTAATTCAAACAAGGCGGTTCTCACCCACTCTAGCTCTAACACAGTTTGTGTTGGCTCTATCCAGCCTTCTGCTCATGGCGATGTTGTTGGGGCCTTGTCCAATGGCTCTCCTGATGGTCTATGCTCTGCTGGGTGTGTGGGTCCCCTTACCATGCCCTCCTACTCACTGCTTGTCCCTCCTATTCACTCTGCTCCTATGCCTTCCATTAGGGAGTGCCCTCCTGGCGCTATCATGGTTGGTACAATCCTTCCCCCCACCTCCCCCCCACCTCCCGTGGGTGCTAGGTTTGGGGGTCTCCCTATTGCTAAGGGCGATGTCGCTAGGAATTTTTTAATGACTGGTGATGTTGGTAGGGGTGTGGATGCCTCGGGTAATGGGGTCTCTCACATATCTCCTCTTTTCACTAGTGGATAAAGTTTTTCTCGTGTGGCTAGATATGTTACTTATTCTAATAAAGGGGTTTGTCCCCTTCCTTGTGCCAAATCCTCCTTTGTGGTGGTTTGTGGCTAGGATGTTGTGGATAATATTAGTTTCTACCAACACAGTGCATTGGTGTGTAGATTTTCTAGGCCCTAGCCTTCCCTTTCAAACCTCCATTGTTGGGTGAGTGACTCTTGGAAGCCCCTGGTTGCTCACATAATAGAGCTTTTTCCTTTTGCTAAATGTTTTTTCATTGCATCCTTTACTTCTTCCTTGGATAAATATTTGGTGTTGGACAAGTTGTGGGCTTGGGGAGATCACTCTCTTTTTGTCAAGCCCTAGACAACTTTTAATCCCCTTACTAAACCACTAAATGTGCATCAAGTATGGATTCGCCTTCCTAGTCTCCCTCTCCATTTTTGGGAATATTCCTATTATGAGGCTATTGGCAACTCCATAGGTTATTTCTTGAGGGCGGATGAGGTCACGTCTTCTATGGGGCACTCTACCTTTGGCCGCATTTTAATTGACATTGAGATCTCCTCGCATCTCCCAAGGGACATTGTTCTCATTGTTGGGATATGCCATGGACTCGGTTGTTTGATTATAAGGGCCTCCCATTTTGCTGTTGAAAATGCTTCTCAAGAGGCCATCTCACTTCAAACTATTCTCTTCCTCGTCATTCTCTTCCTCGTCATAGGGGTGCTTCTACTCGATGGAAAGATGCTACTATTGACCATTTGACAATCAATGTTTGGACTCGGATTTTGTTAGCTCCTCTCATGAGGACAATGTATCCTCCCGAGATGAAGTGTCTCTCACTATTGTTGAGCCTTCTACTTATTCTCTCGCTCTTGTTGTTGAGGCCTCCTCTATTCTTGAGGCCCCCACCTCTATTACTCATGTTCTATGGCCCCATTCTACTTTTGTTGAACCTGCTTCTGGTGTTGTCTCATCTCACCAGCTTGCTATTGTTCCATTGCAACAACTTGTTGTGGTTGTTGTTAGTAACTCTACGGAGTCCTCCCCACTTGATCCTTCTCTTGAGAGTCCTAGTGATAGTATTGCCTAGACCATGGTTTGTCATAGGCAAAAGGGGAAGTCTTTTCGCCTCCCCAAACCCCTCTTTGTCAAGGTCAAGGTGCTTCTCCCCAATCTTGAGTTGGGTTTTGGGTTGTGTTAGCTAGTTGTGTGCTGTGGAAGTGCTGCTATGGCTAGTCTCTTTTTGTTTGTTGTTTTTTAATCTTTGTAGCTTGCGATTAATGTGCTATTAATGTGTTGCTACTAGTAATCTAATTATCTTTATGCCCTTTGGGCTGTTGTATTTTTGGCCAACACCCTTCCTTTGTTGCTATTAATATCAAAAACATTGTTTTGAGGGTTTGCATAAGCATTCCATTTATTATATGATTGATGAGACTCCATAAAAGAACCTCAATATTAAAATAAAAAAGTAACTAAATTCACACATATTTAGTTGATATTTGTAGAAAATAAAATAAAGAAACATTTTTTAAAAATGATGAGATTTGAAGAAAATTAAAGAAAAGAAAAAAAATATAGATTTATTACAATTATATAACTCAAGGAGAAGAAGATAATTGGAAAACCATGTAGATCCATTAAAGTCTGGAAAAGCACATTTACCATTACCTAGACCTTGTGAGGAGCATTTGAGAACTCAAGCAAGGATTGAAAATAGAAACCTAATCTAATATAATTCTTGTGCATAAAGAACATGAAATTAAAAAAAATTATGATTGAATGAATCGTAATTATGTTAATAATGAAATAGTGAAATTTTGTTGGTAAAAAGGTAAGAAAATTGTCACTTCGTAAAGTAGCAAACTAAGTCTTTGAGAAACATGGGAGCATAAGCTAGAGATAATGAAAAGTAGGTGTATAAACATAGGGATGCTAATTTTTAATAGTTAAACTCAAAAGGTAAAAACTTCTTGTGAAACCCTAGAGTTGGAAGAATTGGGAAGTGAAACCCTAATCCCTAATCTATAAATTGAAGACTAGATGTAATGAATAGTACTAAAGTGATAATTAATTTTTCATTACATGATAAGTTGATTTGGTACTAAAGTGATAACTAATTTTTCATTCCATGATAAGTTGATTTGTTGAGTATTGTTTATGTTCTTTTACATGTCCTTGTTCAATGAAGTTAAAATTGTGTTTTAAGAAGCATGTCTTGTATATTATTATGACTTTATTCATGTTTTGCACCAAATTTAGAGTGTTGGAATTGATGTTATAATTGAATATATATTGCTAAGTGTTTATTGGGTCAATTACAATGCCCATGTGATTAGATTTTGTCTATGCATCAAGAATTGTTATTTGGATTACATATGTAAACTTCTTTTATTAATTATGTGTATGTGAAGTCAAATTGAATTTTTTGGTTGACCAAAACTTGGTGGAGAACTTGATGATAAGAATTAATCTATAAAAAATATTGTATGAGAATGCCTTGCATATTGTGAGTCAGAATTACACTATGTAGGTCTCTGTGTTAGTTTATCATAAAATTGTTTGAAATGCTTCATTTGAGGTCCTAAATATTTGGTGTATGATAAGTATTGTTACGTGTGTCATAAATTAGGGAATACTTCCCTTAGTATAGTTGACTATAAAAATATGTTGGATGTAAGTTTAAATGTTGATCTAACTTTCCATTGAGATCAATTTTAGGTATCATTGCCCATATATGATATATTGACAACTTTTAAGATGTTGGGGTGCGCAAGTAAGTACTCTAGTAGTGGATGATAAATCATGGTATTAACATACAACTATTGTGTCTTGAGAACCCACGAAGTCATGTTCTTCAATATATGAGTAGCCAAAGAATATCATTCCCATTATATACATAGTGCACTACATAATGGCATAGTATGAGTAGAGGCCAGAGTTCATAGGCATATTATGCACACAAACTATCCATAAATCACTATGTTTTGCAAGATTCTTTAATTAGGTCATATAGCCTAATGCAAGAATGTATCTAATCTACCTCGAGTGTTGGGTGCATCGTGGGTCATAAATAGTTTGATATCTTTCCTTGATTACAAGTGTGTCAATCAACAACTTGGGAAATGAATTCTAGTGTTATTGGAAATGTCTTGTAAGAGTCTTATGTTGTCTAGTGTTGTTTTGTGTTATATAAATGTGTCACAAAGTGTTTTGTATACTCTTGTTGTGTATTGTGGAATATTTGTATGTGTTGAGATATCTTATGAAGTCTTATGCCTTGTTTTGTGAAACTCTATAAAGTGGTGTAAAGTATTAGCACAATTTGAGTATATGTTGAATTGAGAATGTGAATATACTTAAGACAATAACTAAAGTACATAACTAGATATTGCCACACGGTCATGACTTATCTCTATAATCACTTTTAAGTCGATTTATTGGTTGGGGAGAACAAAGTTTCATTTAGTGGGTGGATTCATTTTCTTTCTCATACATAGTTGATGTGTAAGATGGAGTAAAATATATTTTGATACATTGAACTATTGAGTATTACCATATTTTCAACGATACATTCTACTTGCAAATTACTTGACATATTATTGTTTTGTACTATGATATGATGTACCATTGATTGTAGTTTGTAATTTAAGGACCATGTTTACCCCAAGAGAGAAAATCATTCACATATATAATATTTGTTACTTGTAACATAAATAATTATACACATGTACTTGATTTATGTTGTACATAGATTTTATTAATTGATTAAAAGTAAGAAAAATTTGAAGTTGTATTTAACACTTGTTACAAATTCTCTACACCAAATCCCTTAATTTTTCTCTCTACCCAATTCTTTACTATGACATCACCTGCCCAAAAAAAAGGCCCACATAATTGGAATGAAGCACATCACCTATTATGGAGAGGGTCCCACATTTTGAATGAAACACAAGAAAACCCCATACAACTCTATGATTGGGAAAAAAGTACTTCCATAAGACACGCTCCTTTTTAAGGTACTTGTCAACATTTGGAAGATGTTTTCTTAAACCGTATACTTGTCTCAAATGTACAAGGTATAATTTAAATTATTTATCTAATTTTAACCAATATTTAGTAAATGGAAAGTTACTGATTTATGTTGCATGCAGCTATTAACATGCTTGTTGCAGATCTTTTGATTATTTAATATTATGTTGTCCTCGTAATTTAGGAACAATTAAGAATAGGATTTTTACAACTGCTCTAAAAGTTCATAATAAATGCAATTTTTAAATTATGTTATGTGATTTTGTAATTTATTTTATAATATGTAACAATTATTTAAAAATTACAAGTCAATTTTCCATTTAATCATCAAATGATTTTTATATCATAATATCAATTTGCTTATTATTCTCGCAAAAAGTGGTTATTTGTGGATCATCTATGAATGCATACAGTTCATCTTTAATTATTGTATATTTTTATATATAATCTTAATTTTAGTCGATGAATACAAATTCGAGGACGACAAATTAATAATAACATAAATAAATTAAACATGAACAATCAGAAACGGCCCAAATGGCAGGTTGTGACAAATGTCAAGTCATTTGGTAGAATGCTTTGGTTGTCATTTCACTTACACTTTCATTTTAGATAGATTTATGTTTACTTGTAGAGCGTATAGCATTATCAATCCTGCAATTGACATGTAAGTCATATGGCATAACCATTTGTTTTTGGTTTGAAGTTTTTCAGGCATTCGATAATTGCCATAGTGACCCTGTAGAGAGCCATGGCCAAGGCTCAAAAAATCCAGCCTTGTTTCCTTTACAAGTCAACAAAAACCATCCCCAAATTAGAACAATCAAACAATTTACCATTAGTTGCTTCACAACTAAATCCTATATAAAATTGCAAATCCTAGTCACAAATGCTTGTGTCAGGCTGAAATTCTCTTGTCCAGAAAAATGAAAGCGTTGGCCATATCATTGTTTCAGTCCATCATATTGTATATGCACTGCAACTTCATACTCTTGTTCCAACGATATTGTATATGCACTGCAGCCTCAGCATCTTGTTTCATCTAAGAGTGGACCTCATGGTTATGATGAAACAAATAACCAAAACACAGATTTTTTACAATGAAATCTAACTGAGCTTATAGAGAAAAGATATGAATCCTAGCATGCATCTAATATCAGGTTCTTAAGTGATTCCTCAGACAAATTTTTATATCAGAAACATTAGAAATTTGGGAGACCTGGCTTTAAAATGTGGTACTGCAAATAAATTAGCCTGTACACAGTGTAATAAAGCCACTGGCTGCTAAGAAAAACCAAATGAAACTTATAAATAATAAGTGGATGAGTATCCTTTCTAAATAAAGAACAGTACAGATTGAAATGTAAATAATTGTGCCATGTCTCCCTTCATCACCATCCTGCAAATCAGTGAATACACCAAGTGTCTCCCCCATCCATCCTGTTTACCATTCCCTCTGCTCCGTTATAGAGAAGCAACTTGTGCTCCTCTAATCCCTTGTCTAGCACCACTTGTAAGCAGAAACAAGGAGGAAATGTCACCAGTTTTTGAAGGCAGACAGTGCAGAACAGTACTAAAATTAAGCAAACTTCTAAAAGACCAAGAATCTTAGGACATCTTTTCACTATCTTCTTTACTATGGTTCATCCCATTAACATTGGAAGAATCAACCTTATTTTGATGTGAAGAATCAGAATCAACCCCATTTATATGTGAGGAATCAGCCACCTTAACATCTGGTGAAGCATTATCTGTTCCATCAACTGCATTTGGATGTAGCATGTGTGAAAATCCTTGCCCAATTGACTTCCACCAAACCTGCGAAGGAAGGGAAGAATCTCCATTCTCTGAACAACCATCAGAGTATGGAACATGTTCAATAGACTTGGCGGAAGCTGGATCAAGCTCTGAAAACCTAACTGCTCCTAATATCCTCTCAGGAAGTTCGTCTTCCGTCTGACTTTCTATTAAAAATGCCAAATCAACAGTCAAACTTGTAATATACCCAAACGCAAGATGCACAATTGCATTGGCAATGATAGAGGCACCAATATCCACATCAATCTCTATAAAATTTTCCCCCTGTGAATACTTACAAGAGACAGCTCTACCAAGAATGCATATAGCCTGTTCTCCAACAGCTGTTCTTACAATCCAAGGTCCCTTGACAATATTCGCAATCAGCTTGAGGCGGGACTTTCTGAATGCATCGTCACCTTTGATAAATTGATCCATGAGAGATCCCTCGGGAATAGGGTCATAAGTGTAAAAATATGCCACTGCAGTGTGGTTATCCTTGCTGGGGACTTGCAGATTGAAGGCCCAAACAAAAGGTTTCTTGTCATCCTCACAACCCTTGCAGGCTTCTTCTAGAGCCCGCCTGACTCGACCATTAGGATGCTTCAACACTTCATGAATCTTGGAGGAGCCCTTAAGCCAATCAAAAGCCAAAGGCTTAAGAAGCCAATCCCCTCCACCAATCTTTGTTTTAGAGGTAAGATAATCAGGTCCTCTCACGCGGAAACGGTCCCCGGGAGGAGAGGCCCAGCCATTGGGACAATTGTCTAGATCTAGAAGACGTACAGATCCCTGATGCTTGAGCCTTTTGACCCATTCAGGATCATTTTCGCCCTCAATATCAGCCATTTATGAATCTTTGTATGCAATAGACGGGCAATCTACACCAATTTTCTTATTGTTGTCTTGAAGAAGAACGATGCAGCAAGTTGTCTTAAAAATTGCTCAAACTATGAAATGCATTCCAATCTATGTAATCCTCTTTAATAAATATTGCCTGATAGAAAGATAGAAACCAGCCAATACCCTAATGCCAGACTCTGCCTTTTCTTTCTAAATGATGTAAATGTGAAGTATATCCTCAACAGAAGCCAATCTTCCCACTGTGTCAAATTGGCTGTGAAAAAAACTCTACAGAAAAGACTTCAGATCTCAAATCTCTGTTCTTCCTCTAAACCCTGGTCATCAAAATAATCCAGCAACACAAACAAAATAAATCAACTGAATCTCAAGATCTTCAAACAAAGCAACCAATCAATCCTCAGCTTTGTCGCTGCAAAATCCAATACTCACTCCTCTGCTTTCAATTTTTTCAGTACTTAAACCAAATCAAACAAAAACATCCTTACAAAATCGGTACAAAAAACCACCCCCAAAAATTCTTGAGAAAAAAACAAAACACAAAACCATAATTTTCACAATCAAACAACAACCAAAAATCAGACCAAGTTAAAGCAGCACTTTTTCCCACAAAAAATAAAAAACCTAAATCCAGAAGTCTCATCCACTCTTCAAATTCTCGTTACCCCATGATCAATCCTTTGCAAATCTTATCATACCGCAATAAAATCGATCCCCAAAAACTAAAAAAACACAAAAACCTCAATCAAAATAGCCCCTTTCGATCTAGGTCAAAAAAAGTCAACATGAAAATCCCTCTGCAGATTCCTAACAATAGATCATTCTGGCAAAAAAAAAAGGCCCAGAAAAGACTAAATCAGTACCAAATACATACCTTGTCACATATTTTCTGATGAAGAAAGTAGCAGCAAATTTGTGAAGCCAAACGCGAGTCAAATTCAAATCGAAAAATCCAATTACGCTTTGCAAAAACCAGAGATTTGTAGATCTGATCCGTGCGGATAACTATGTCCCTTTGATCGATCTCCCACCACAGCTATCGAGTGCAAACAGTTTCTGGCAGTCCAGAAAGTACGAAAGAAATTGAGAAAAAATGGCACATAGAAGATCTTGACTCCGAAAAGAATGAACGATGTCGAAAGTTATGGGGGGAAGGCTAAGAAAAGAAGGCGGAGGACAAAATAACATATTAATAAAAAAAAGCATTGGGAAACTTTGCTTCTCTATTGGTATTTTTAATTAAAAACAAATATGGTCCACTAAGAAAGGAACATTAGGAAATGAAGTGTGTAAGTAATGTTGTGGGTTGGAAGCTTATCATTTAGGATTGAGACTCCTCTTACTTTGCCTTGTTATTTGTGGGTTGGAATTGCTTGCTTCTTTGCCCTTGTCACTTCACTTATAGGATTGAGACTCCTCTTGCCTTGCCTTGTTATTTGTGGGTTGGAATTGCTTGCTTTTTTGCCCTTGCCACTTCACTTATATGGGATTTGGAATTGCTTGCTTCTTTGCCCTTGCCACTTTTTATATGGGATTGTCTGTTGGTTTGCTTGCTTGTTTTAAGTGAACATCTTGTAGGATGTGGTGAGGAAAGAAACGTTAATAGTACATTTGAGTGGATCAAGTTAAATGCATCATTTCAAGAATACAATAATGGATAGCTTCTTTTCTCTATGTTGGTATTTAGCTTAATTGAATTGATAGAAGTAAGCGAGTATAATTAAGTATTTTGATAATTAGATGAGATGGACAAAGATATATAGTTTGATAATAAAAAGTATTGTTGGATGTATATGTATTTGGAATATATATGTTATCAAATTTTAGTGACATGATATGCACCCCTTTGATAATGGGTTGTATTCATAAGATACAAGAAATTGTCAAAAGAGGAAAGCATAGTACATCAAAAGTATATTGATATAAACATACAATTATATAAACATCTAAATATATAAACATCTAATCATGTAAGCAAATAACAATAAGAGTAAATATTTTCCTAAAATCACATTTGACATGGGTGTCTCACCTAAGCCTAGGGGGTTAGATCTAGCCTTCCCCTAAACTTGGATTAAACCTCTTTTATGGAACCCTTGACATAGTCTTCACTACTCCTAGTAAAATATTAACAAAAAGCTAGTTTATCTCACCTTTTTGGGGATCAATTGAAGTCATATGAGGACAAGATTTTAGAAGCATATATCCTTCAATGTTAGCTTTCTAAAGCACATAATATGTACTATATATAATTTATATTTTTAACAAAAAACAATGATCTTTATTAATACACTAGGAAAAAATAACAAACTATGTTGGAAGAGTTTTAGAAATTGCATTATATTTTGCACGAATGTCCTTGTTTCAGTGAAAAATAGTTTTGATATGTTCATAATGAGAAATGCATTACGATAAACTATACATGTTTAAAATGTGTGTGTGTGTGTGTACATGTATATATCTACACACACATATATATTGGATCATAGTGACTCCCCACCTAGGAGAGAGAAAGGAAACCACTAGGATGATTTTCACTTGGGAGGAACTTTACATTCAAAAGAGGGGTTGAATCCACTAGATCAAAATCCAAGAGAGACAAGGATATGAATACTAAGTGGATTGCAAGTGGTTGATGTGTGATTTATCCTCTTTTGTAAATGAGAAAGTTGACTTGTTGACTATGTGGAAAAGAGAGAGGAAATGAGTGAAATGAGGTGCTACTAGTTTGGGATTGCGTTGTAACTTCGGATGTGAGCTAATTAAACTAACGCGGATATTCCCTAAAAATTTGGAGAAAAGTCATCGGGACCGTGGCGGGAATGTACATGGTCCGCCACAAAATCCGTGAAACGAAAAGGGTTCTTCCGTCTCTGCAAATGACGCCCAAACCTGCAATTACAGTTGCGCACCTGCAACCTACACACAGAAAGAGAAGAAAAGGGGTTTGCCTTGGTCAAACCCCCATTGAGGAATCAACCAAGAAAGAAAGTAATTGCAAATGCTTGAATGTAAACAATGGAGATGTATACCTTGTAGATTTACAACTTGTTGATGATGATTGCTTTGCTTCTTGAATGTAACCACAAATATTGTATGAAATGGCATGTAACATGACAAAACCCTAACACACACACACACATGCTTGCAAATGAATGTTGTAATGTTGCTCCAATGGATGAATGAAGAAGACTTGAATGCTTGATGATGACCTTGAAATCTTGTATCTTCTCCTTATGCTCTCTATCTCTTATCCTCTGTTATCTGTCTATGTGTTATCCATCTGTCCTTGAATGAGGGTATTGAATTCTATTTTATACATGCCTCAAGGATTAACTTTCAACCATCGAAGGCCAACAAAGAGGAATAACAAGCCCCGAAGACAAGAAGTGCATAGGAGATCGGGCAACCCACACATAGGACCACCCTAGGAGGTCAGGACAGGGGTGCCACACCACTTTCCTATGGGGACAAGGGCACCACGCCCCTATCCTAAGGGGGACAGGGGCCCCACGCCCCTGTCCTGCCCTATTTAGGGGTCCGGACAGGGTCTAGAGAAGACACGGGACATTAAGGAGAAAGAGTGAAGGGTTCGAAATACAAAAATAGGTCCCGATTAGGGAAGAAGACGTCATCGCCAAGGTGAGGACCCAAAATGTGGTTAAAATTGCATGGGTCACAAATTTATGACACTACATTTAGTGTTGGCATTTTGAGTTTATTGGCATTTTGCATAGAGATTACATTAATGATATGTTGTCATTGATGTCAATTGAACCGGTAAATGGTATTCATGTTATTGTTGATATTGTTGTTTTTGATATTGGCTAGTAACTGGTAAGAAAAGAGTTGTAGAAGATGTTATAACTGGTATGTAAAGTTTGTGAGTTGAACCGGTGAACCGGTGTAAAGGGTCAAACCTTTATATGTAATGTAACCGGTAAACCCTATCAGCTGTTAAACCCTAACCGATCAAGTTTGTTGGTTTATTATCTGATGAGCGGTAATGATGGAGACACGTGTGATCATTGTATGAGGACAAATTCAAATTGGTTTGGCATGTTTTCTTATTGTCTTGGAAAGAAGCAAAGTGGATTGCATTTAATGCACAACGTGTGATGAGTTACAAAGTCCAATGGAGTGGTTGGAATTGTCTTGAAGAACGTGAAGAGATTGTCATGATTTCTAACGGTCAAGATTGAACCGACTTGTTTGTAATCTCAATGATGAGAATTAGGTTTTTGTTGTGTTACCGACCTAATTGATTTTTATTTAAGATCAATGAAGTTGTTTGTAAAGGTTGTTGGCAAGAGTGGTAGAAAACCTGTTGAGTGTGTGGTTTCCCAGCCAGTGAATGGATCTGCACTTTGAGTGAAGGCAGATTGAAGCTTAGAAGGATAAGATCAAGCAAATATAGTGCTACTTAGACAGATCAAGAAAACCTGTTGTTTTCTAACAATTACAGCAGAAGTAAAATCCCTTAACCGGGTAAGCTCTAACAAGCTTGGTTACTCATTAAATCCTCTAACAAGGTGGTCCATTAGCTTGGATTCTTAAATCCTCCAGTGAGGTTACTCCTAACAGGGTATTGTGCTTCTAACAAGGCATATTTGTAAATCCCTTAACCGGGTGATTCCTAACCGGAATTAGTTCTTAACAGGACTTATTGTAAAGATCTAACAGGCTTTGGCTCCTAACAGGGCGAAATTCGAAAGAGTTCAGATAGTTATCCTTATGAGTCTCATCTCACCGTGGTTTTTACCTATTTGGGTTTTCCACGTATAAACATTTGTGTCAAGTGGTGAATGCTTTTGTGGTTGTGATCTTATTTGTTGATGTGGTTAACTTCTGATAAGGCATGTTAAGTAGAAGCACTGAGAAATGAATATGTTGAGTTAAGATTAAGCATTGTTGATGTTTACAAGATTGAAGGTGTTTACTATTAAAAGTTGTCATAACAGTTAAACCAGTTAATGTCAAGTATTCCTAAGAATATTGATCTTGACTGAGATATGTTTACTTTGTTTGACTGAGTTTGAGCTTGGGAACTTTGTATCAGTTTTTCAATATACTGATTCACCCCCCCCCCTCTCAGTATTCTACTAAATACTTGTTCTTTCATCATACCATCAATTGGTATCAGAGCTATTCAGGTCCTCTTAATCTAAAATCCTAACAACTTGAGGAAAAGATCTTGTAGATCATGATGAAGAAAGAAGGTTTGAAGTTTAACAAAGATTGTTGGTGTAAATAATTATTCATCATGGATATTATTACACTTACTTAAGTTTACTTAGGTACATGCATTTCATAGTAGTTTGGGTATGAGACACTTGGGTGTTTGTGCCACATTGGGATAGTGTGTGTAGGATAATTTTCACCTTTTATGGTGTGATCTTGTTGTTACACTCCACATTCAATGGGTGATCCACCTCATGTGGACTATTATATTGTTTCTCCTACCTACCCATGCCTATTTCTTACCTACCCTTGTTTCTTATTGAGCCACATGTCATGTTTGTGTGCTCACATATCCACAAGCCTTGCCTATATAAGCAGGCCCATCTACATTGTTTGTACGGACAATCACAGACAGACGGATCTTGATAGAATACAGTTTATTCCTATCATCTATTTTGTTCTCTATTATTTGTGCTTTCCATTGTCTCTTGATCTTGGAAAAATCTCACATGGTATCAAAGCCATTAGAGTGCCATTGGTTTGCCAATTGAGAGAAATTTGGGGTTTTGCATTTTGGAGCTTTCTATTGCTGGTTATTATTAGAGCTTGTTGGGTCAGATCTGAGGTCACCATTGGATTGAGGAGGTTCGATAACGTAAGAATCGCCTTTTATTTCGTCCAAATCCAACATCTGAGGCCAAATATAGAGTTGTTTGAAGGTGGAGGGTGGTGACTTGTCTCGACACCGATCTGCAATTTTGGAGCATTTTTTTGCCAAATTTGTCATCGTCTTTGTCCTTAGAAGGCCCAAAAACCCCAAGATCGACTGTCAATTCATCGAAATTGGCCTTCGTTACCCCGAGTTGAAAAAATCTCCCCTCCTAGCCCGTCGTACGGACTTGCAGGTACAGGTCTGAAAATATTTTTTTATTTTTTCCGTTTTTTAAATTTTTTTGGAAAATAAAAAAAAATTAAATTAAATTTAAGAAGGGGGGCATTTTTTCGGTTTTTTTTTTTTAAGAAAGCATATTTTAAAAAAAATAAAAATAGGGAGGCGTCCTTTTTGGCCCACAGGTGTACCTATGGGTACTGCAGGCCACCTGCGGCCTCGCAGGCATTGCGGGTAACCGCAGGGTACCTGCAGCCCCACAGTGTACTTGCAAGTCACCGCAAGCATAAGTTTTTTTTATCTTTAATAAATTTTTATTAAAGTTTTTTTTCCAATTTAAAAAAAAAATGACTTATCGCCTTTTTAATTTTTTTTCTTTATTTTTTAATAAAGGTTTTTTGGGGGGACATAATAATTGTTTTTTCTAGATTTTTTAAATCTTTTAAAAACACAAACATCATTTAATAAGTCAAATTGGGAACACTTTTTTTCTTGTCACTTCATACCTATCTTGCAGTGCTTCCAACTGGCAGTCAAGGGGAGGGAGTTGATTTGCTCCTTTATATCTCTTGGCCACATCCCAATCGAAGGCGTCTTTTTCTACAGTATTCTACAGGGCTTCTTGGTGGCATCATTTTCATGTTTCCAGATTTGCACTATCATGTTGTATGCTCTTGCATGAGCAATGTTGTACTCGCACTATCATAAAGTGCCACACCTCTTTGTATCTCCTCATTGTTGACTATTTGATGTAATCCTCTTGTACACGTAGATTAGGAATATCTTGTGAGACTTGGTGCATGGCTCTAGTTGAGACTTAGATTGTACACATTTGTGCATGGCTCTCATGAGACTTGGATTGTACCGATATTTCTACTATTTCTGAGTATCCAGATGATGCTCACAGCAGGTTGTCTCCATGCCTGATCTTCATTTTGTTGCAGCGAGTGATTCATCGTCATCGACTTGGTACCTGGTTTTGTCACACTTTGACATTATTGGTGCAACATAGGCTCTCTTTCTTCTTTATGGGGAGGTATTTTGGTCATCATCATTGGACCATCCTTGCAAGAGATTCAACATTGAGGGGGGGCTTCATGGTCTCTTCTTCTCTCTTATGGGGGGGACATATTTTGTTCTTCTCATTCCTCATTGAGAGCATTGTGTGCTTTCATCATCTCTCTTTTGGGGGATGGTTTTTTCCCATTGGGTTTTTTCCCTCTTTCTCTACTTTGTGAGAGATTTCATTGCATTGGTTTGCATCCATTTGCATTTGTACATGGGTACCTAACATGGCCTAGTAGCCGAGACCCATCTTGCATTGCTTAGTTGCATTGTAGACTTTAGTGCATTCCCCTAAGTTGCACTTAAGGGGGGGTGTTGGTGTAAATAATTATTCATCATGGATATTATTACACTTACTTAAGTTTACTTAGGTACATGCATTTCATAGTAGTTTGGGTATGAGACACTTGGGTGTTTGTGCCACATTGGGATAGTGTGTGTAGGATAATTTTCACCTTTTATGGTGTGATCTTGTTGTTACACTCCACATTCAATGGGTGATCCACCTCATGTGGACTATTATATTGTTTCTCCTACCTACCCACACCTATTTCCTACCTACCCTTGTTTCTTATTGAGCCACATGTCATGTTTGTGTGCTCACATATCCATAAGCAAGCTCATCTACATTGTTTGTACAGACAATCATAGGTAGATGGACAATCATTGAACATCTTGTAATGATCTAGTTGATCAGTATTTTCATCTTGATAGAATACAATTTATTCCTATCATCTATTTTGTTCTCTCTTATTTGTGCTTTCCATTGCCTCTTGATCTTGGCAAAATCTCACAAAGATAACTATAGAATATGGAGTGATAGAATGAAGATTTACAATAAGAGTCTTGGTAGTCAGTATTGGGATCATTTAGAACATAAGTATACTACATGTATTGGACCCCTAACTGATGATCAGAAGAAAGAACAACAAGAAAATCACCAGGCATTAGAAGCTACAATTAGTTCCTTGTCTGATGTTGAATATGTAGATGTTCATGGTCTTGAAACTGCATATGAAGTATGGAAGAAACTTGAAGAAATCTATAGCGGTGATGAGCATGTCAAGATTGCTAAAGAAGAGAGTTTAAGAGGCAAGTTTGATGACATGAGAATGTTTGAAGGTGAGAACATCCAGCAGTATGGTCAAAGGATCAAAGAGATAGTTGGAGAGATAAAGAGTGCAAGAGGGAAAGTGGAAGATGCCACAGTAATTAGTAAGGTACTGAGAACCCTGCTACCAGTCTATGCTATTTGAGTTGCAGCTATTCAGGAGCTAAAATCCATTGACAAGACAAAGGTAACTCTTGACTCTATTATTGGCAAACTTACTTCTTTTGAACTAAATGGCTATGATGGTAGTGTATAAAAATCAAAATCTGCATTTAGAGCTCCTATCTCTAACCCATCTATGAGAAGAAGTAGAGATATCGGCAATAGCCATGAATCTAGATCCAGCAGAGATGTTGATGATGAAGACAACTTAGTGGAACTTGAAGCATTGTTGGAAAAACGACTGCCTAGAGGCACTGATAAATATAGAGGTAAGCTACCTTTAAAATGTTTCACATGCAACAAGATTGGTCATATAGCAACAAACTGGCCTAATGGTGAAAATGATTACAAGAGAAACAAATTTAAGAAGTACAAGGGTAAAGGCAAGAGAGATTGTCTTGTAGCTATTGACAATGGTATTACTGATGATGAATCTGATAATGATGTTAGTGAAGATATTGTGTTTGTAGCAATTAAGGAAGAAGTATCAGATCAGAAGGCACTAGTATCCTGAATGGATAACTCTAATGATTGGATCATTGATAGTGGTTGTTCACATCACATGACCGATGATCGGAGAAAATTTCTTTCCCTAAAGGAATTTGATGGTGGTGTTGTCAGATTTGGCAATGACTCACCCTGTATGGTAAAAGGTAAGGGAGTTATTTCTCTTAATGGGAAGAGTAGTGTTGATGATGTCTATTGGGTTGAAGGCCTAAAGTACAATCTGTTAAGTTTGGCACAACTTAATGACAAAAGTTACCCATTGGAGTTTAGAAATGGTATATGCAAAATCTTTGACAACAAAGGTGAATTGATTGCAACCGGGAAACAGACCAGAGGTAATCTATTTCATCTCAATCTTAAAGTTAGCAACTGTTTGATTGAAAAAATAGATGATAGCTAGCTTTGGCATAGGAGATCTTGTCATATAAATTTTGAAAATATTATTAAAGTAAGCAAGTCTAAGACAGTAAGAGGTCTGCCTCAGCTAGACAAACCGGTTAATGCTCTTTGTAAAGAATGTCAACTAGGAAAGATGACTTCTTCAACTTTCAAGAGAAAGTCCTTCTCAGCAGAGCACTTGTTAGATTTGGTTCATACAGACCAATGTGAACCAATAAGAACAAGAAGCATTCAAGGTGACAGATACTTCATGATCTTCACTAATGATTGTTCAAAGATGATGTGGGTCACATTCTTGTAGGATAAGAATGAAGCTTTTGGAAAATTCAAGGCATTCAGAGCCTTAGCTGAGAAAGAGAGTGGCAAAAAGATAAAATTTCTAACAGATCAAGGTGGTGAATTCACTTCCACAGAGTTCACTAAATATTGTGATGATAATGGTATCAAGCAGTAGCTTTCTGCACCAAGGACACCATAGTAGAATGGTATAGTAGAGAGAAACAACCGATCAGTGGTTGAAGCTACTAGAACTATGTTGATACAAGGAGGTGTATCAAAAACTTTTTGGAAAGAAGCTGTAAGTACAGCTGCCTACATAATGAATCGAGTTCTAGTAAAAAGAGGTAAGGACAAGACCCCATATGAGTACTGGTATGGGAGATCACCTGATGTTAACTATTTTAAAATATTTGGTAGAAAATGTTTTATTAAAAGAGGTGACTACATAAGCAAGTTTGAAGGGAAGAGTGACGAAGGCATATTTCTTGGCTATTCCACCAAGAGTAAGGCCTATAAATGCTTCAACAACCGGACACAGAAAATCATTGAGAGTGCTGATGTTCATGTAGATGAATATCCTGAAATTTCAGAAGGAACCAGTTCTGAGAAGAAGGATGAAGATCCTTGAATTTTGCTTTTAGAACCTGAAACTGTTAAATCAAAAACCGGTAAAGCAAATCCTGATGTACTTGTTCAACCAGAACAAATAAATTTAGAGGAAGATGACAATGAAGAAGCTAAACTTGAAGAGAATGATCATGTTATTCCTAGGTATATGAGACTGAATCACAGTCCTGAACAGATAATTGGGGATAAGGATGTTGGAGTACTAACTAGAAGGAGAATAAGAGAGAACTCTTGCATGATATCCACCTTTGAACCCAGAAATGCTAAGGAGGCATTTGGTGATGATCATTGGGTGAAAGCTATGGAGGAGGAGTTGGAACAAATTGAGAAGAACAACACTTAGACCCTGGTACCCCGACCGGTAAACAAGAATGTTATAAGTACTAAATGGGTATTCAGAAACAAGTTAAATGAAGATGGTGTTGCAGTTAGCAATAAGGAAAGATTAGTATGCAAAGGTTATGTGCAAGAAGAAGGAGAAGGCTATGGAGAAACTTTTGCACCAGTAGCAAGACTAGAAGGTGTCAGAACACTACTTGCATTTCCAGCTCATAAGAAGTTCAAAGTATACTGGATGGATGTCAAGTCTGCATTCTTGAATGAGATACTGGAAGAAGAGGTTTATATAGAGCAACCTGATGGTTATGCATTGACAAATAAGGAAGACATGGTATGAAAACTGCATAAAGCTTTGTATAGATTAAAGCAGGCACCCAGAGCATGGTATGAATGACTACATACCCTTCTGATGAAGATAGGTTTTGCTAGAACCAGTGGTGATAGCAACATTTATCTCAAGTCTGAAGGAGATGATATATTGGTCAGTGAAGTATTTGTAGATGACATTATATTTGGAGGAAATGATGACATGAGTAATTGTTTTGCAGATGAAATGAAGAATAAATTTGAGATGTCATTAGTAGGGGAAATAAAAAATTTCATAGGCTTACAGATAGAGCAGATGAAGAATGGTATTTTCATTACTCAATCCAAGTATGTGAAGGAGGTTTTGAAGACTTTCAATATGAGTAACTGTAAACCAGTTGGAACCCCAATGGTTATAGGTTGTAAATTTTCCAAGGAAGATGCATCTAAGTCTATAGATGAAAAGGAATTCAGGTCAATGATTGGCAAACTACACTATGTTGTTCATAGTCAATCAGATATTGCCCATGCAGTTGGTATTTGTGTGAGGGAAAAAGCGAGACTAGGTTATCATGCCCTAATCCTACCTTTTGACACACATTACAAAATACGAAAGAGCCTAGAGGTATCACACAATTGGCTACTTCTTTTTGTGAAAGAAAGAGCCACGGGCTACCTATTAGGGTTTCTAGTCCTTTGTTGTAATTGAAAGGTAAGATTATGCAAGTTCAATTCCTAACCCTAAAATGCAAGTATGAGCTAACAACAAGATTGCAGAATTGAACTTAAACAATGGAAAGCTGTAAACACAAGGATAAAACAAGAATGCAGATGCGTACCCAGAGTCAAAGTTTGACTGAAAATGTTCGGGACGGGGGCGCGGGCGCCACTGTCCTGATTCTGTCCCGGAACTGCACCTGAAACTGCTGTTTTACACTCTGGAAAACTGTCTGAAATGCTGTCTGTCAGGAGGACCAGGGCGCCCAGCGCCTCTGTCCCAGGGACCAGGGCGCCCCACGCCCCTGTCCTGGTATTCTACTCTGCAATTTGATGTGGGGTGCTGTCTCGACCTGCTTTTTCCGGATCTGCAACCTGCGGCGTCGTCCGAGTCTCGAAACCTACACTTATATCTGAAAAAGGTGTTTGGGTGGCTATATAGGGTTTTGCCTTAGTCAAACCCCCGCTTCGGTGATTTCCACCTCCACGAATAGCCAAGTTGTATTGTAAAAGTAATGTGTGTGCAGACCTTATGTGTGTGCAAGATCTAAAATGCAAGTAAGCAAACTAGAGCAACCTAGAAAGTAAACCCTAATTACTTGTTAATGATAATGTAAATGCTCTAAATCAAGATGCAAAGTGATCTAAAGCATGAATAAATGAGATATTGAAGCTTATGCAAAGACATGAAAACAACATGAAATCATACCCAACCCTCAAGGGAGGAGTACAAGCCAATCTTCAGTCGGTAATCTCCTATTGTTCTTCAATGTCTTCCAAGCCCTAAATGGATGAATGGAATTGTTAAATGCTTGCTAGAAGGATGTTGAATGTTGTTGAAGTCTTCACCGATCTACTCTTTCGCTGCATATGAGGTTCCTGAAAACAAAATTCGGATCCCTTCAAATGAAGAAAGAGAGCTCTTATGTATGAAACCCTAGGTCTTAATTCCAATTTTTGGCCGACCTAGAGATTGAATATCCCGCCAATTTCTTGGGGTTAAGCTTTATTTTATGATTGGATCGCGCTCCTAAAATTTCGGGAAAAATGTCCGGGACCGTGTGCACTCCGGGCGCCACGGTCCTGACAACTTTTCACCAAATTTTCAGGGCTGTCAGATATGATGGTTTTAGAGAGAATCCCGAAGTTACAGGTGATTTCGAGATGTTTTGACCCCCGAAATCAAGCCCCCAAGCTCAGAATAGGGCCTAATTAGGGTTTTTGATTAAGTAGTGTATTGGAAGAATAAAATGAAAGGGGCGTGCTTTAATGAAAGGGCCCGACTTTATGATGTGGAAGATGATGAAATAGAACCTTTAGACCTAATTAATTTGATTAATTAAGTGCTAAAGGGGAAATGAAATGCAAAATGCAACTGCGCCAAGGCGGGTGCTAAACTAGGTGTTAAATTGTACTGCTTTAGCAAGTGCGTACAATTTATGACGTTACATTTAGCCCCCACTTTAGCGGTCATATGAGTACTACGTGCATATGCAAGCTAAAGTACAGAAAGTAAACATCATTTGAAAAAGGATATATCCATAAGTTGTCGGACGAAGCCCCCAGCGGTATCTGCAGTACACAGTTAGGAACCACACCCTACAAAACACACGTTAGATCACAAAATCACCTAATGCTTACTAAGGAAGGTGATGAAATTTGCAAGTAGCTATATGCCCCCCCCTGTTTCGACTTGCTTATTAGGGAGGTGAAACAGGGTAGCATGTTTACTTACGACAAATTGTGTAAGAGAGTATTGATGAGGGATGTTCACTGAAAAGGCTTCATTAGAGCACTTTTTGGAACATCCCGAGAGTAGGGGAGTGAAAATACGATTCCTACGCAACAAACAGTTCGAAAATCGCATCTCCCAAACTCAAGCTATGATGAAATGAGTGATAGAGGAAAATTAGGGTTGTGAAAGTAAATGTAAAAGAATGAAAGTATATACCTTTGAAAGTGACATTTGCATTTGTCACTTTGTTGATTCTGAGTATTGTTCATTGCAGCGGAGCCCACATAGCCATCATCATGCCTTCACGATGACCGGAGCGTCCCACGAGGATTGAGATCATGCGCCAGGCCGTGATCGACGACGAGCCACTGGACGAGGTGAGTTGACTGAACGTTGACTTTTGATTTTCTGCATTTGACTTTCTGTGATCGTTTGCGGGCCCTGGAACCCGACCATGGGTCCCACACAGGGCGCCATGGTCCCTATGGGGCGCCATGGTCCCTTCAGGGCGCCATGGTCCCTGTGGGGTGCCATGGTCCCCTCAAGGCGCCATGGTCCCTTCAGGGCGCCATGGTCCCTGATAGGGCGCCATGGTCCCTGACAGGGCGCCATGGTCCCAATCAGGACTTGGCGAGAGATGTCAGGGTTAGCATACGATGTTCGACAGTATGCATGAATGATTTTTGATGATTGAGTACTGATTATAGTTATGTTTTTGTGATGCAGGGTCTCCCGTACATGAGAGAGCACACGGCGGGGCAGATTCTTCGCAGTTTGCGTGATCAGATTCCCCGACTTACTCAGGCAGAGAGAGACACATTGTCAATAGTAGGTTTGTGGTCTATGATTCTTATGTCGGCCATCCGATTTCATCCCGCGATGTTGATGGCATTCATGGAATGGTGGGATCCTGACACATGCACGTTCCAGCTTCCAGTAGGGGAGATGACGGTGACACTTGAGGATGTGTACCGCATTCTTCGCCTACCGATCAGAGGAGCTACCGTGACATATGCGACTGATCGGTCAGTAGAGGATCATCAGAGGGAGCAGGTATATTGCATAGGGAGAGTCATGCCGAGCGAGATGAGAGGTCGTATCATGGTCAGCTGGCTCTTACATCCTATAGGAGAGGTGCCCCTCATGAGACGTCTTATGATAGCCATCATTGCACTAGCTGTCTGCCCTAATGGGTGAGGTACACACATGCATGGGGGTCTCACGTGGTGCATCAGGGCTATGGAGAGACACAGGAGAGTATATGCCTGGGGTCGGAGTATGCTTGCACATCTCTATCACGACCTCGAGGAGTATGTTTTCGGACAGGGTTGTAGCTTGATGACATGCACACTTTTGCAGGTGTGGATATTTGAGCACTTTACGTGCACCAGGCCTGTCGGCTATCTGATGAGTACGCCTAGCGAGCGACCTAGGGTATTTGCTTATCCACTTACCAGCAAGTGGAGATTTGGAGATCTATTGTATTGGAGAGTGATAGTTGACAGATTGACAGCTGAGGTGACCATGTGGAGACCATATCTGCGGATGCACAGATGGGATGGGATGGAGAGACAGTTAGCATGCCTACAGAGGAACCGCCTACTAAGAGGACGATATCCACACATCATAGTCCCATTCTACTTTGACCGAGTACGGAGGCAGTTCGGGCTAGAGCAGTGTGTCCCAGCCGATGTGCCCATCTATACTCGACACTCACGAGTCCTTCCCAGACCTAGAGCAGTAGCGAGATCGACGATAGACGATATCGAGATCACAGATATAGAGGGGTCCGATCAGGATGTGGTCACTGATTATGCTGCAGACCCCGGGGCATAGCGCAGGTATCATTCCTAGTTTATGAGATCATACCCAGGGCCTATCTTTCCACCAGATCACCCGACAGGCCATCCAGGTCCATGGAGGCATGGAGACCGAGATGAGGATCAGGGATCCAGGTCAGAGGAGCCAGAGGAGGGAGAGGGTCATGAGGAGGCAGGAGGTCTTGATCCGCCTATAGGAGATCAACCTAGTGCCGAGGAGGAGGGGGACGAGGATGACGACGAGGAGGAGAGAGATGATGATGAGGAGAACGAGGATGTAGATGAGGATGAGGATGACGAGGAGGATGGGGATGACGAGGAGGAGGAGGATAGAGATGATGAGGAGGAGTCAAATGCAGCTCCTCACCATTCAGGGGATGATATCATAGCCTTAGATCCTCCCATTATTCCCCAAAAGGGGGAACACAAGGCGCTACGAAGACCTGCACCTATCACGCACAGAGCGTTCGAGCGTGGGGAGCCTAGTAGTTCCCAGTCACAGATGCTACCATATCACGATCCCTACTGGCGTGAGGGAGATCCAGGTATAGTAGGTTTATATTGATTGATTGATGTTTTGATGATATAAACTGGTACTAACACAAAATCTGTTCTACTGCTACAGCTAATGTGTAGGAGTGGTGCTCCTTGATCCAGCAAGCAGTGACAGATATCTCCACGACAGCGCAGATCCCTAGTTCCTCACAGGTTGCTTATAGACCTCAAGGGAACGCGGGTCGGCATGATGATTTGTTTTCCCCATTTCGAGTACAGGTAGAGATACGGAGGGAGAGAGAGCGGGCTCTATCAGAGGACCTTCAGCGAGCACAGCGTGATCTAGCAGCAGCTCAGGCCGAGGCTACCTCGTATCGTGCTATCCTTATGGATAGGGATCGTAGGAGTTCCTCTCGGAGCCATTCACGATCTATATCACGGTATACGCCTATGGGTCCACCTGCACGGTCGGATCAGGAGGGAGCATCTAGTCGTCACTCTCCAGCCACCAGCCCTAGGGATAGGAGATGATCTTATGATGTAGGGTAGGTCACATTTTGGATGTGTAGGAACCTAACTTTGTATATTGATCCACATATATATATATATATATATATATATATACATGCTTCTTTGTTTCAAACGTGTTATCTTTAATGCCTAAACAATGTGTATTATGATTAAAGTTAATACATTTGGTAGATGTACATGTATGTTCTGAATTTAATTTCCATGTGATTGATTTCTCAATGCTCCATGATTAAATTGATACATGTGTGACTTAATTAAAATATTTGATCAAGTACTATATTGATGATAAGGAAGAAAGTATGTATTAAGCCTACGAATCATATAACCAATGTGATTTAATTTGAATTTAAACACAACATGACATGATTCAACTTAACACATAAAAACATTGTATAATATGTCAACATAATGAAAATGTAAATCTTTTGTAATTTACATAAATGAATTCAAGACAAACCATAAAGTAAAGACACATGCTTGTCAGGAACGAAGCAATATAGATTAAACAAAACATCATTTAATTCTATTTGCTCTTAACAAAGATATGTTAACATATTATCCAATTTTGAAGAAGTGAGAAAGGAAATAGATAAATGATAAGGAATGAGGAACTAAGCATAGTATCTACGCAAGTGCATAGCATTTATAGGGTCTTTAAGGGGCGTACCGTCTACATCCGCTATTTTGTAAGCACTTGATCCATAATCTTCAATAACGATATACGATCCAAGCCAATTAGGACTGAATTTTCCCTTTTCTTCAGGTAAGGCATTCACATTGCGCTGATTCTCATAGAGCACTAAGTCACCCACTGAGAAGGAACGTTGAATAACCTTATCATTATAGTTTCGTTGTAGAGTTTTGTGATACACTTGAATATGCTCAAGAGCATTTATACGCTGTTCATCAAGCATCTCAAGTTGTTGAAGCCTTTGTTCTCTGTAAGAGTCATCATCTACTATACCTTTGAGAGAAACTCTAAGTGATGGAATCTCTAATTCTAAAGGCATAATAGCATCAGCACCATAAACAAGATTATAAGGAGTAGTTCCTGTGGCAATTCGTACACTCGTTCGGTAGGCCCAAAGAGCATAGATTAGCTGAGTACTCCAATCCTTACCATGCTTATTCACGGTTTTGCGAAGAATTTGTTCAATTATTTTATTGGATGATTCGGCTTGACCATTTGATTGAGGATAGTATGGTGTAGAAAATCGATGTTTGATATGATATTTCTCGAGGAATTGCTTCACGCCTTTATTCTTAAATGATGTCCCATTATCAGAGATTATAGTGGAAGGTATCCCAAATCAAGAAATAATGTTTTCTAGAAGAAATCGACAAATCACTTCAGCTGTAGTGGAGCGAAGAGGAACAACTTCTACCCACTTTGTAAAGTAATCTGTTGCGGTTATAATGAAAACATGTCCTTGAGATGAAGGAGGAGAGATTTTACCGATGAGATCCAACCCCCATGCAGAGAAAGGCCAAGAAGCTACCTGAGAACAGAGTTCTTGGGCAAGAGCATGAATCAAATTATTGTGTTGTTGGCATTGGTGACATTTCTTAACAAATGAAAAAGAATCCTGCTGCATAGTTTGCCAATAATATCCCATACGAAGTAATCTTTGAACCAAGGATTTACCTCCAAAATGCCCCCCACAAGCACCTGAATGCGCCTCTTCAAGAGCAATAGGGATTTCTGATTTGTTAAGACAGCGAAGGAGAAGACCGTTATAACCCCTTCGGTAAAGAACATTAGAAAGAATGATATACCTAGCAGACAACTTGCGAACTCTAGCCCTGGTGTTCCTATTGGCGGAATCAAGAAAGATACCATCAGTCAAGTATCTTACGATATGCGAGTACCATTCATCTGAGTCTATGAAGTCGCAACATGTCACCAGGCTGGAATCATCTACAATAGCTGGAGAAGTAAGGTTGTGAATAACAAATTTAAGATCAACCACAGGGTCCTCTAAAGATACAAGAGAAGCCACACATGCCATTGCGTCCACATGTCGATTATCTTTTCGAGGAACAGGTTCTATGGTGTAAGAATCAAATTTTTGTAACAAAGAGATAGCAAGGTCTTTATATTGTGATAACTTGTCTTGTTTTGCTTGATACAGTCCTGTTACTTGTCTTATAATCAGTTGAGAATCTCCAAAAATATGTATGTGTTTTATATTCAAAGCTAAGGCTGCCTTTATTCCTGCTATAAGAGCCTCATACTCAGCAATGTTATTGGTACATAAGAAATTGAGACGGTAAGATAAGGGAATAGACTTTTTTGTAGGAGAAATCAGAACAACACCTGCCCCCGATCCCGTACGACACTTAGAGCCATCAAAGTATAACTCCCAAGTTTCATCTTTCTCTGTACAAAGGATGAAATCATCGGGAAAAGACTCAGGGTTAGGGAAGGAGAAAGGTGAAGGGGCCTCAGCTAGGTGATCGGTCAACGCTTGCCCTTTAATTGCCCTTTGTGAAACAAATTTAAGGTCAAATTCAGTTAACATCATAACCCACTTAGCTAGGCGTCCTGATAAATCAGTTTTAGAGAAAAGATGCTTCAACAGATCAAATTTTACCATGATGTGGACTTTTGAATTTAAGAGATAATGTCTCAATTTCTGAGTCGCAAACACCAAGACCAAGCATTGTCTTTCTATCGCAGAATATCGGGTCTCATAATCGAGTAAGGTACGACTTATATAATAAATTGGACACTCCTTACCATCTTTATCATGATGTGCCAATAATGCTGCAAGAGCATGAGAGGACACAACCGTATAAAGAAGGAAGGGTTTAGCAGGTTCAGCCGATCGAAGGATAGGAGGATTAGCCAGATACATTTTTAAATCTTCAAATGCTTGTTGACAATCCTCATTCCATTGAAAAGTGATATTCTTTTTGAGAAGTTGAGTGAAAGGAAAAGTACGATCCGCAAGTTGAGATACAAACCTATGAATAGCTTGAATTTTTCCTTGTAAGCTTTTGAGTTGAGACACATTTCTAGGAGGTGGCATGTTAACAATAGCATCTATTTTCTTAGTATCCACCTCAATCCTTCGATGCGAAACTATGAATCCTAATAGTTTTCCACTGTCCACACCAAAAACACATTTTCGGGGATTCAAGCACATGTGATAATTACGAATCCTTTCAAAGATTTGACGAAGGATCTTAATATGATCTATGCGAAGAATGGATTTGGCTAAAACATCATCAACATAGTCTTCTAGAGTCTTATGCATGTAATCGTGAAAGATAAGGGTCATCGCTCGTTGATAAGTTGCACCGGCGTTTTTAAGTCCAAAAGGCATCATTATCCAACAGAACGTACCCCAAGGAGTGGTGAAAGTAGTTTTGAATTGATCTTGAGGTTTAATGAAAATTTGATTGTATCCTGAAAAACCATCCATGAAGGATAATAAGGCATGTCCTGCCGTAGAATCAACTATCATGTCAATGTTCGGAAGAGGGAAATCATCTTTTAAAGAAGCCTTATTTAAATCTCAAAAATCGGTACACATTCTTATTTTATTATTTGGTTTAGCCACAGCGACAATATTTGAATTCCATGGGGAATAATCAATAGGGCGGATAAATCCAACCTCCAATAACTTTTCAGTCTCAGCCTTAACAAGCAGAGCCACCTTAGGATTCATTTTTCGAATCTTTTGTTTCACGGGCTTAGCATCAGGGACTAAGACAATATTATGAGTAACAATCTTAGGATCTATACCAGGCATGTTAGAGTATGTCCAAGCAAAGATCTCGGGGAATTCATGCAATAAATCTTCATATTGTTTTTGTTCCTCTTCATCCAAACATTTTCCAATTTTAATAACTTTTTCTTCATTGCAAGGATCCATCTTAACATTAGTGGTGTCACTTATGAGAAGATTACTTTGTTGAGGAGTATCCTTTAGCTGAGGGAATTCTTTCACAATCTCATCGTTATCCGTCTCTTTTCCAAAATAGGCTTCAGTGTTCAAACAATAAGGGAGTCCCCTATTGTGATGATAACGAGGAAGGGTATCATATGCTCCTAAAAATTCAGCTAAAGCATCATCGGTAGGGAAAACATCAAAAGCACAAGCACACGAAGGATCCTCATCAATGTACTCAGGGTGTTGCATTGATAGAGAGGTAGAAATAGCATTAACACTAATACAGGGTCTTCTAGAAGCTTTAGTGCGCTTACAGGGATTATAGCCAAGTCCAAAGGCATGGTTGTGAAGATTATTCTCTAGAGGAACCTTTATTCCTTGTTCGTGAGCTCCACAACCATTTCCATGATACCCATGCTTAGCAAAAATGCGAAAACCACGACCATAACGATCAGCCATTTCAGACAAAGAAGGCGGTTTTTCATAAGACAAAGAATCAAACTCTTCAGAATTAGAGGTGCGGGGAGAAGAAGTTTGAGAAGCAGCCACAAAGTTATTACTCATAGGTTCAGGTAGTGTTGATTGATTTTTAGCTTCTTCCTTCTTTTCAGCTTTAAGCTCTTTAGAAGGAACCTTATATTCACCTACAAAGGTAGGATTAAAATCAAGGGATCCCCAATCGTCATCTGCGAGAACCTTCTCAGGATCAAAATCCTTCTTATGTGTAGTTTCAAGTCGAGAAGAGTCTTCTTCAGGAGCTCCAGACTCATCCAAAGAATTTTGATCATCAGAGAGTAAGGATTCACCGATAGGTGTCTTGTTTAAAGAGTCACCACTAGACGAGGGCGGCTTAGAGGCACCCCCTTTGGAAGTAGATGTTTGCAAACAAGCTTGAAAATTGGTATCACCTATCAAGGTATATGTCTTATTGTTGTAGATAAACTTAACTTGTCTGTGCAATGTAGAGGGGACAACTTGCATACTGTGAATCCAAGGTCTCCCTAATAACAAGTTGTATGTTAGATTTCCCGACATAACATGGATAGGAGTAGGCAAAGTAACAGGCCCCACTGTGATGGGTAAGGTGATAGTACCTAATGAAGTTTTAGCCACATTATCAAAGCCTCGAATAGGACGAGAGTCCGGCTCAATTATAGATGTATCCCCATTCATCTTATGCAAAAGATTAATGCTACACACATTAAGACCAGAGCCATTATCTACTAGTGTTCGTCTTATAGCAGTGTCTTTCATGATAACCACAATCATCAAGGGATCATATTGATGTTGGATTTCACTAGTAGGCAACTCATCTTGGGTAAACACAATTTGAGCTTTAGGATTCATCACAGAGTTAACCAAAGATGCTATATTACTAGATGTATTCGGTGGAGGAACATTCAAATCTTTCAAGGCATCTTGTAACATTCCATGATGAGAGGAAGAAGTTTGAATCAAATCCCAAAGGGATATCTTAGCAGGGGTAACTTTAAGTTGTTCTATAAGATCATATTCCTTACTAAGAACTTGTGAAATACATGGAGCTTGCGGAAGAATTGGTTGAGGATTCGGAAGAGAAACTGGAATAACAGGAGGAGGACTAGGCTACCTATTATTTCTGGTATGATAAGTATGGGCAACCGCATGATAACTCTCTCTAGTTATTTGCTTGGCATAACTATAAGGACTTATAGGTTTTCTTCCTTGCACAGTGATGATTGGTTTATTTGGAGTACGAAAGGAATCATGATCATACCCTCCTTGGACAGTAAGGAGAGGTGATTTAGGACCTTGAAAGGTGGGAGAAGGATAAGCACCTTGGACTTCAAAGAGAGGCTTTTTATGCTCATTCAAGTTTATCATATTAACCAATTTAGAGGTTTTGTTTTTGTTTAGAGATTTCGATAAAGCCACAAAGTCATCAAGAGCATCATCCAACAAAGCATGATCATATCTATTAAAAGGTTTATCTTTTGATTCAAAAGGAGACATCTCCTCATAGAGGGGATTGTTGAAAACAACCATGTTACTAGATTTAGTGGAAGAGTTGATAGGAATGTACCCTTGAGAGGATTCATTCAACTTATCTTTCTCATCACAACGAAATGGCATAGTAACAAGGTTTATGAGTTTTTGGTAAAATGAAAGTTTGGCATCTTTAGGGTTCAAAAACTCATCTAAAGCTTCATCTAATTCATCTTGGCTATACTCATAATAATCATCATAAGCATGAACATTTTGCAAATAAAAGTCGAACATTTTGAAATAAAAATTGCATGAAATTTAAACACACAATGCAAACAAACACACTCTTTTTTTTTTTTCTTTTTAATAAAAATGAAATGAAAACACACTAGATCTAGATCTAGATCTAACAAATGCAATGCAAGAAGAAACAATGATAGATTCACGTCGGGTTCACCAAAATGTGTGAGAGAAAAAGCGAGACTAGGTTATCATGCCCTAATCCTACCTTTTGACACACATTACGGAATACGAAAGAGCCTAGAGGTATCACACAATTGGCTACTTCTTTTTGTGAAAGAGAGAGCCACGGGCTACCTATTAGGGTTTCTATTCCTTTGTTGTAATTGAAAGGTAAGATTATGCAAGTTCAATTGCTAACCCTAAAATGCAAGTATGAGCTAACAACAAGATTGCAGAATTGAACTTAAACAATGGAAAGTTGTAAACACAAGGATAAAACAAGAATGCAGATGCGTACCCGGAGTCAAAGTTTGACTGAAAATGTTCGGGACGGGGGCGCGGGCGCCACTGTCCTGATTCTATCCCGGAACTGCACTTGAAACTGCTGTTTTGCACTCTGGAAAACTGTCTGAAATGTTGTCTGTCAGGAGGACCAGGGCGCCTAGCGCCTCTGTCCCAGGGACCAGGGCGCCCATCGCCCCTATCCTGGCAGGACCAGGGCGCCCCACGCCCTTGTCCTGGTATTCTGCTCTGCAATTTGATGTGGGGTGCTGTCTCGACCTGCTTTTTCCGGATCTGCAACCTGTGGCGTCGTCCGAGTCTCGAAACCTGCACTTATATCTGAAAAAGGTGTTTGGGCGGCTATATAGGGTTTTGCCTTAGTCAAACCCCCGCTTCAGTGATTTCCACCTCCACGAATAGCCAAGTTGTATTGTAAAAGTAATGTGTGTGCAGACCTTGTGTGTGTGCAAGATCTAAAATGCAAGTAAGCAAACTAGAGCAACCTAGAAAGTAAACCCTAATTGCTTGTTAATGATAATGTAAATGCTCTAAATCAAGATGCAAAGTGATCTAAAGCATGAATAAATGAGATATTGAAGCTTATGCAAAGACATGAAAACAACATGAAATCATACCCAACCCTCAAGGGAGGAGTACAAGCCAATCTTCAGTCGGTAATCTCCTATTGTTCTTCAATGTCTTCCAAGCCCTAAATGGATGAATGGAATTGTTAAATGCTTGCTAGAGGGATGTTGAATGTTGTTGAAGTCTTCACCGATCTACTCTTTCACTGCATATGAGGTTCCTGAAAACAAAATGCATATGAGGTTCCTGAAAACAAAATTCAGATCCCTTCAAATGAAGAAAGAGAGCTCTTATGTATGAAACCCTAGGTCTTAATTCCAATTTTTGGCCGACCTAGAGATTGAATATCCCGCCAATTTCTTGGGGTTAAGCTTTATTTTATGATTGGATCGCGCTCCTAAAATTTCGAGAAAAATGTCCGGGACCGTGTGTACTCCGGGCGCCACGGTCCCGACAACTTTTCACCAAATTTTCAGGGCCGTCAGATATGATGATTTTAGAGAGAATCCCGAAGTTACAGGTGATTTCGAGATGTTTTGACCCCCGAAATCAAGCCCCCAAGCTCAGAATAGGGCCTAATTAGGGTTTTTGATTAAGTAGTGTATTGGAAGAATAAAATGAAAGGGGCACGCTTTAATGAAAGGGCCCGACTTTATGATGTGGAAGATGATGAAATAGAACCTTTAGACCTAATTAATTTGATTAATTAAGTGCTAAAGGGGAAATGAAATGCAAAATGCAATTGTGCCAAGGCGGGTGTTAAATTGTACTGCTTTAGCAAGTGCGTACAATTTATGAAGTTACAGTATTGTGGCTAGATTTAAGAAGAATCCAAAGAAGGCACATTTGATGGCAACTAAGAGAATATTTAGATATCTGAAAGGTACTGTTGACTATGGATTATGGTATCCATATGGTGGAGATTTTGACTTGCAGGCATACACAGATGCTAATTGGGCAGGAAATATTGATGACCGGAAGAGTACTACTAGTGGAGCATTCTTTTTAGGAGGAAGGCTAGTCTCATGGAGTAGTAAAAAGCAGAGTTGCACCTCACAATCTATTGTTGAAGCTGAATATGTAGCAGCTTATATGAATTGCAAACAAGCTATGTGGATGAGGCACATTTTGGAAGGTTTGAAGATGAAAATCTCAGAACCTATAAAGATTTTGTGTGATAATACAAGTGCAATAAACATTTCTAAAAATCTTGTTTTGCATGCAAGGACTAAGCACATTGAATTGAAATATCACTTATTGAGGGAAAAAGTTCAAAGTAAAGATGTTATCTTGGAGCATGTTTGTACCAAGGAGCAGCTTGCAGATATCTTTACCAAACCTCTGCCTAAGACCACTTTTGAGTATCTTAGAAGTCAATTGGAGGTTGTCCCTCTTCATGAAGTTAGTTGATCATGATGTTGATTGCATCAGTCCCTGAATTACTTGTAGAATCTTATATAGATTGATGAAGGCGTGGATGTATTCCACAGGGGGAGCATCAAGTTGCAGAATGATGCTGATGCACAGTGAGAGCACAATTACATGTTTTACTTTCACTTTGGCATTGTTGTCATAGGGGGAGAAGAATTATGTGATTGAGGAGAAGAATTATGTGTCTGATAAGGTGAATACTTGGTAATGTAAACCAAGATTCCTATTCACCAGCAGTAGGTTGTAGACACACAGAGCAAGTTGAATACTTGGTAATGTAAACCGGGATTCCTATTCACCAATCTTAGCATCAATCATAGGCATTGATATTTGTATTGCCATTAATGCCAGAGGGGGATATTGTTGGCATTTTGAGGTTATTGGCATTTTTCATAGAGATTGCATTAATGATATGTTGTCATTGATGTCAATTGAACTAATAAATGGTATTCATGTTATTGTTGATATTGTTGTTTTTGATATTGGCTAGTAATTGGTAAGAAGATAGTTCTAGAAACTGTTGTAACCGGTATGTAAAGTTTGTGAGTTGAACTAGTGAACCGGTGTAAAGGGTCAAACCTTTCTATGTAATGTGACCGGTAAACCCTATCAATTATTAAACCCTAACCGATCAAGTTTGTTGGTTTATTATCTAATGAGCGGTAATGATGGAGATATGTGTGATCATACTATGAGGATAAATTCAAATTGGTTTGGCATGTTTTCTTATTGTCTTGGGAAGCAGCAAAGTGGATTGCATTTAATGCACAACATGTGATGAGTTACAAAGTCCAATGGAGTGGTGATCATGGAGTTGTTGGAATTGTCTTGAAGAATGTGAAGAGATTGTCATGATTTCTAATGGTCAAGATTGAACTGACTAGTTTGTAATCTCAATGATGAGAATTAGGTTTTTGTTGTGTTACCGACCTAATTGATTTGTATTTAAGTTCGATGAAGTTGTTTGTAAAGGTTGTTGGCAAGAGTGGTAGAAAACCTGTTGAGTATGTGGTTGTCCAACTAGTGAATAGATTTGCACTTTGAGTGAAGGCAGATTGAAGCTTAGAAGGATTTGATCAAGCAAATGTAGTGCTACTTAGACAAATCAAGAAAAACTGTTCTTTTCTAACAATTACAACATAAGTGGAATCCCTTAACCGGGTAAGCTATAACAAGCTTGGTTACTCATTAAATCCTATAACAAGGTGGTCCATTAGCTTGGATTCTTAAATCCTCCAACGAGGTTACTCCTAACAGGGTATTGTGCTTCTAACAAGGCATATTTGTAAATCCCTTAACCGGGTGATTCCTAACCAGAATTAGTTCTTAATAGGACTTATTGTAAAGCTCTAATAGGCTTTGGCTCCTAATAGGGCAAACTTCGAAAGAGTTCAGATAGCTATCCTTGTGAGTCCCATCTCACCATGGTTTTTACCTATTTGGGTTTTCCACGTATAAACATTTGTGTCAAGTGGTGAATGCTTTTATGGCTGTGATCTTATTTGTTTATTTGGTTAACTTCTGATAAGGCATGTTAAGTAGAAGCATTGAGAAATGAATATGTTGAGTTAAGATTAAGCATTGTTGATGTTTATAAGATTGAAGGTGTTTACTATTAAAAGTTGTCATAACAGTTAAACTGGTTAATGTCAAGCATTCCTAAGAACATTGATCTTGACTGAGATACGTTTACTTTGTTTGACTGACTTTGAGCTTGGGAACTTTGTATCAGTTTTTCAATATACTGATTCACCCCCCCCCACCCCGCTCTCAGTATTCTACTAGATACTTATTATTTCATCATACCATCATTTAGCCCCCACTTTAGTGGGAGTATGGCTCACGCTACTACTGTCGGTAAAGCAGAAGAAAAGAGAGAGATGAAGATGGGAGATCAGAGCCAAACCATAAGGAGTATAAGACATCACTAATATTGAGGAGCAAAAAGGCCCCAATCTTAGGGTCTTAACTCACACCAACATATGCAAGAGCACACAAAACAAAAAGGCACAAGACACACAAAATAAAGACAAAGCACAAAAAGACACGCGACAAGAACAAGACGACAAACCAACTAGCGAAAGAGATCTCGAGCTCAGATGTCTCAACAACTAATCAAGACACAAAGACCAATGCCATCACATAAATACGAGCGACCACCTAAAAGAGCAAAGCTGACATCATCCATGAACTATCAATAGTAAAACTATGAGTTCATGAGAGCAAGAAGAGAGAGAACATGAATACACACTTTGGTGATCCATGAGAAGAAAAGCAAAGAAGAAAGAAACCATGGACATCTCACCCCTAAAAATAGGTGATCCATGAAGAGAAGGACATGGAAAATCTCACCCCCAGAGCTTGCCTAGGTGATCCATGTAAAGAGAGAGAGTCACAACTCCGTTAGTTCCACTCAACCTCATGCATGTGTGTGCAAGTGAGGTTCGAAGCACCTCATAGGAGTCTATGCCCAAGTACGCTACAACTTGTATAGAATGTATAGTACAAGTGTCAAGAAAGGTGTGATATCTCGCTCTAAGAGACCATGCTCTGGTTCCAGGAATAATCACCTCGCATAAAAGAAAATTGGCGTCATCTCGCTCTAAGAGACTGTGCTCTGGTTTCGAGAGTGACCCATTGTACAAGAGAAAAGTGATGACATCTTTCTCTAAGAGGTTTCCCCCTGGTTCTAAGAATGTCTCATTGTACAAGACAAGAAGAAGTGAAGACATCTCTCTCTAAGAGACTGTGCTCTGGTTCTGAGAATGACCCACTGTATAAAAAGTGATGACATCTTGCTCTAAGAGGTTTCCCTCTGGTTCCAAGAATGTCCCACTATTCAGTGCATGGGAGAAGTATGGTTCAAAAGAGTAGTGTGGGTACCCCCCCCATAAAATGTCAACATAGGCTAATGTTGATATCTTAAGGAAAGTAGAACAAGGATACCTACCTTCTTTACAAAGAAGATATCCACCATGCAAAAATATCATAAATCCAAGCAAGAGAGGGAATACTCTTCAAGCAAGGATAAGATAGTTGAAAAGAGATATCTTATTGTAAGTGTAAAGGTGATCCTTGGAGGAGAAGAGATCTTTGTTCAAAAGACACCTACCCCCAAGAGGAGTTGTCTTAGACAAATATAACATCTTCTAGGACAAGAAAAGGAAAGAACAAGAATGCAATCCTTCCTCCTATTTATAGGTGAAAAATGATTCTTGATGAGGGATGACTCACGTTTATCCCCCAGAGGGATGGTTGGATTTATTATAGATGTACATTACCAAGTGTAAAAAGAGGTTGTAGTCAAGGATTAACACTTCTTGTATAAGAGAGAATCCTTAAGTCAATAACCAACCATTCTACTTGAGGAATGACATCAAGTAATAGAACTCACACCATCCACTTAATAGGGAAAAGTGGATCCCTAGAGAAAGAGAGAGAGAAGGATCATTGCTCCCAAGCTAAGGGACAATGAGAAGAGCTTACACAATCCACTAGAGAGAGATTAAACATAAGAAAATGTGAAATGAACTTACATGAACACATGCAAGAAAAGACATTTAGTAAATGTGAAATACATATCTCAAGAAGTGGTAATCTTTGAAAAGAAGAGAGAAAAAGCATCATACATTCCCCAAGGGGGATTAGTCATAAAAGCATACCATTATAAGAAATGATAATCACATATGAAAAATGTAGACCCTAAAGGAAATAATGATACAAGGGAAAGAAGCGAAAATCCTTGCCCGCCAAGTGTAGAGAACAAGGAGAAATATTAGACATTTTCTGAAAGTGATTAGTTTCAAGTTATATGCCATCATAGTGGAACAAAATCCTCTCAAGGAAAGGATACATACTTCTCAAGAGATCATTCCCTGCTAAGGGGCATATCATACTTGCGAATAATTGAAACCATAGAAGAGGGAAGATTTCCAAGAGAATGAAGGAAAGAGAAGAAGTGCAATATTCATTAAAGATGTCCCTCTCCAAGTAGAGAGGAAAACCAAAGAACAATTATATTCTCACATAAGGATAACCCTATGAAAGAAAATGGATATAATAATGAATAACACAGAAGGATGAATAGAAAGAAGAGAAAAATGGACTTCATGTTGCTGCCCCAAAGTATGTTAAAGTAAAATACTACCACCACTAATGATAAAGAGCCCCCATTACATGGGCTAATAATGCCATAGGATGAAGAGAAACATGAAGGGAAAGGAAGTGCTAAGGCACGATGTTTTTACCAAGAAAGATAGCTAGATCTTTCGTGAGACAAATGCGTGCAAGATCATATTGTAGTTGAACAAATTTCTTAAATGCATAACATTTTTCAATAGAATGTGAATATAAATCATGAAAAATGCAATATTCAATACCTTTCACTTTCTTAAGATTTTTGTTTTTATTTTGAGGAGGAAAGGAAATGTTCTTGTCATATTTCAACCTCTAATAGATTCTTGTGACTAATCTGTCAGGATAGTAAATATCGTCTTCCCATGAAGGAGAGGGTTTGTTAGGAAAAGAAGTTCCATTATCCACAATTCTAATTTTGCCACTATCTATGCCATCTTGAATAGATTTATTGAAAATCAAGGCAATCATCAGCATTATGGTCATGGGTTTGATGAAATGAACAAAAAGGACGCTTTGAAGAAGAAGCATTCTTGCGGGCTCTCATGATTTGTTATTGTTGGAGGTAACATTTAAAGTTTTGAAGTCCAAGGAATTCGTCCATAGAAAGAGGGGTACCACTTCCTAGGCCTCTTGTAGTAGTTTGTGTAGGAGGATTTAAAGGGACACGAATTCCATGCTCAAATTTCCCAATTCCTTGTCCTTTAAAACCTTGTTTTGTGATTATATGAAAGCCACAACTATAAGAATTTTGCAATTGACTAGATGGAGGAGCAAGACCATGAATTTCTTTGAAATCTGATGTGTAAGGAGGTAGAAAAGGATTTGTAGATGTAGGAGGAGTATCATGTGAAATGAGAATCTCTTTGCCTTTATCAAACTTATCCTTTTTGGAAGATTGGGGAGGAATATCTTCATCATCTAAAAGCTCATTTTTAGTGATTTATATGTGAGGAGAAAGGTCATGAATAAAATGCATGACATCATCCTCTCTACATAGACTTTGATGTTGAAGATGGGTCCTAGGAGAATAAGGATGATCTAAAGATGTAAGAATGTTGATGTTGTCATATTTCCCCTCTTGCTCAAGGGTATGTGTAGAAGAAGAAGATGGATCCACATTACTTTCCAATGCTTTCTCTCTTGTAGAAAGATCATTGGGTAAAACATTAGATCTTGTAGTATCCCTACCCTAATCAGTTTCTAATCTTGGTTTGACCTTGGTTAGTTTATCATAATATAATGTTATAGTCATATGTTTTGATTTAGTGCATATCTATTAATGTGGTTTTCACACCAGTTTGTATCCAAGCTGACTAGTTTTCCTATTTTGTGTTATTAATCTCGAGATAACACTTTCATTAAATTTATATATGTATGCATATATGACTCTTGGTTGTAGCAGATTTCAGGTATAGTACCGCATGGGTGCGAGGTTCGTCTCCACCTAGATTTCCAGGTTTGAGTGTACCTCTTCGATTCTTAGAATTTGGACTAGGTGGTCGTTAGACCCTCATTTGACCATAGTCGTGCTCAAGTGAGCGTCGTCAGTCATCGTCGGTATTCCCTTTGGTTGGGTATGCGGGTCGTCTGTCTGTTTGGCTTCTTGGGTTGCATGTTTTGTGTGTATGGTTAAATTGAGTAATTAGTCCTTAGTATTTAATTTAATTTAATGTGTGTTTATTCATTAGTTTATTTGGGGACTAAATTAAATAGGCTCCCTTTTTATGTGATTAATTATTAATTGAATTGCTCGGTTTAGTTTGGTAGCAAGTTCAATTAAATGGTTAAATTTAAATATTAAATGTATTTTGTTTATGCTTATGAAAAGAAAGAATTAAATTTAATTGAAATAGAATTAATTTAATCTTTTTGGCATTTTTGAAATAGAAAGATTAATTTTAGTTATTTGAGAAAATCAATTTTAAGTTGAAAAGCAAGTTTAATTTATTGATATAGTTTAAAAGAATGATTTTTGAGGAATTATTTTAAATAAAATATTTTAATTCCAAAAATAAAATTTTGGTCAAACTTCTCCCATTTAACATAGATTTTTGGAAAAATATGGGAGATTGATTTTTTTTGGAAAATATTTTTGGATGGAAAAATTTGGGGGTTTTGAGAGGAGAAGAAATTGCTTGAGATGGAGAATTGGGCTCTTCTTCAATCTTGCTAGGATTGCTTAACCAGGCAGGCCTCTGGTTTATTTCTTGGGTTCTTGCTTAAAGAAAATTGTTTTTGGTGTTTTAGTAGAAATCTGGTTGTACAGATTAGAAATCTTATGTTTTTGGGAAATGAAGGAGTTGTAGTTTGAATTTCTGAATCTAAAACCCTCCTTACTTCCTTTCCAAACCTCCAGATGTCAATTTTGTTTGTATAAATTGATTCTCAAATATTAAAAAAACAAATTTGGGGTTTGGCTGTTCTTGAGAAAAATTTGTCTAAAACTCCAATGAATCTCTCTTATATTAGTTTAAAAATGAAATTTAGTTTGGGGGTTTGGCAGATTTGATGTTAAATTTGTGTAAATCCATCTCTTTTTGCCAATATGGTTTTGTTTTGGAGAGATTTCCCTTCCTAAATCTGGGTTTTTAAAAAATAAATAAATAAATGAAAAAAAACCATGATGCTGGAAATTAGTTTTAAGTCTCTGGGAGATTGGTTATTTTTAACTGTGTTTTATTCACAGTAATTTATTTTTTTAAAAATAAAATATAAATATAAAAATATAAAAACCCACGTGGAGGGGAATAACCCCACCACATGGGGTGGTAGCAGGACTACCAAAGGTAGCGGCTGCTACCCTTTGGTAGCAACGCTACCAATGGTAGCGTGAGCTACCCTTTGGTAGCAACGCTACCAATGGTAGCGTGAGCTACCATGGGGGCCCACGTGGAACCCCCCCCCCCCCCCCCCCCCTCTCTTTGCTTTTTGTTTTGTTAAAAATTATAAATTGTTTTTTTAATTAAAAAATATATATAATAATAATTTAATATGATTTAAATGTAAATTTTAAATTAAGTTTTTAATAAAGTTTAAATATGGCATTTAATTAATAAAGTATGATTATTTTGTAATTAATTAATTGTATAAGTGGCAATATACATTAATTAATTTTCAAATTCTATTTTATTATTAATGCATATTTTTCTAATTAGATACTTAATTTGTTATTCTGTTATTAATTATTAATTGCTTAGATTTTATTAATTGCGGATTAATAAATATATAGTAATTAATATTTAATTTTGGTAATTTTCTATATATGCGTAAGGAAATAATTGTTAAGTTGGGAACAAACTATCTTTACTTGGGTTCCTTATATGTGTATGTTTCCTTGATCTGTTTGATCTGTATAGTGTAACTGGGCTCTAGAAAAGACGAATTTGGAAAGATTGTTTTTGAGCTAGTGTGGCCATGATGTTTCTTTTAGAGATTAAATAGCATATTTATTTGGTTAATGTTTATTTAATTATATTCATGCGAACGTGGTTTAAAAACCCGTATTGGTGTATATATGTTATGCTTTGATGCAAATGAACTTAGAGGGTTAGAAAACCAAGAACAACCTGTACCTAGTTGAGGTAGAAAACTGCAACCCAACTTAGATCATTTAGAAAACTTGATCGACATTTAATGTTTAAATCAATATGGAAAAAGATTGTCTTTTCCGGTTATTGCCTTTGCAAGTTTAATTTTTGTATTCGCTTTTGCTTAAGTAATGGCAAGCCTTTGATTTGTTTGATTAGACCATGTCGTATGGATTGACTTGGGGTACTTGTTTCACTCCTCGGTCTCGAGTTTGACTATTATTTTGTTGTGGTGTTGTTATTGGTCATATCCTTTATGTGGGTGTCGAATGATGTTTAGTGGTTGACCATAGTTGGTCAGGTCTCTGGTTAGAGTACCGTATGTCAGTGTACCTCATATGAGTCGTGTTTGACCAAATGGTTGTTCCCTCCTTTTTGAACTCCGTTTGCTTGACCTTGTGTATTCCTTGGTTTCTGAGGTCATTTGAGTATAGTCTAGTGTCGTATGGGAAAGTGGCTTTCGATTGGGGGCCACGCCCAAAGTGGCTACTGGGTAACCCATCGAAAGTGTGTCTAAAAAGTGATAACCTAATAGTAGATTAGAATGTTAATCTCTAAGTAAGATAATTATGCCTCACACATGGGATGAGTGCTAACACAGACTCGACATGTTGTGAGAAGGCCTAAAACGGCAAACCATCATCCTTGTCTTCACGAGAGAATGTGTGGGTCCACATGAGGCTTGGATGGGCCAGAGGTTTGGATTAGGTTTCCAGGGTAACCCAGTGTATGGGACCGAGACCTATGAAGACCTGCCTTGGTAACCATACCAGGTTGTGTGATGACACTTGTCCCTTACGTTCACTAGTGTGTTGTGTGTTGTCTTGATAGGAGCACTTTTGTGGAGTCGTCCTGTTGTTTATACCCTTGTGAGTACCTAGTTTCATGCTAGACCTTGGGTTGCGATGACTTAGTTTTGTGGATGCTCCAGTGGACCTTTGTATTTGTTTCGATCATGATCAGTTGGATCCTTTCCTATTCAGGGATCATTTATGTATTTATTGACCAATGTGGTCATTTGTATATTGGTTATGTTTCGCCTTGATGGCAGGATTGTAAATAATGAGAACCTCATGTATTCTTAACTTTATTAATTATCAAAGGGGTCTTGCAGTTGAGCAGACCCAGAGATGTAGCCCTCTAGGGGTGAACTCCGAGATTATTTTGGTGTCATATGTTGCTTTTGTTCTTATGTTTCATGTTTTAGTGTTAGCATGTATGGATGGCATTTTGATAGAATGTATAAGTGGATTAGATGAAATTATTCTTCATTGCATGGATGCAGTCATCTTTTAAATGCAGTAAATTGGATCATGAAAGAATGTAGCTTAGAATAATGGAATATATTCAGTTATTTTTAAGGAAATTAAATATGCATGGAAATACCTCATTAGTTTATGATAAAATTCAAGTGTGTTGTTAAATTAGATGCATGACTTAAATTTTAATGAAAAGTATGAATGAAGGGTAAAGATAAATCTTAATGGATGAACATTATCTTGTGATTTATATTTCCATCTTCTGAAAGAAATTATCCTTGTTTAAGAATTATCTCGTTATAAGATAATCAACTTATTGGATTTATTAGTGTGAGTTAAGTGAATCGTGGAATTAAGTAATCACATTGGGAAACTTCTTAGGTGTTAGTTGATGTCTTCTGCTGTGTAATCTGAACTTTGATATCTCATTGTATCATTATGTTGTGTTTTACTTTAAAAAAAAATTATTGCACTCTATTCTTGTGTTTTAGCTTTATCCCTTCGGGGTTTCCTGGCGGGGCATTACAAATCTCATTTCTTTCACACGAGATACCCTAGGAGAGGTACAAGGGTTAGGATCTCTAGGTTTAGGATCTACAAAAGCTTTAAGGTGATTAACATAAGAAATGCATTTTGTTAACAACATTACCATAATGCAACATAAATGATACATGAAAGCTTTGAGGTCTAATAATTTTGAAATCCTAACAACACAATATGACCAAGTGCTATGAAGAAAGAGAAGAAAGAGGAAATGGAAGAAACTTTTATCCGACACATGATAAATATATGCAAAAATTAATGTGATCACATGTGAAAGAGCAAGTAAATCCAATTTATTAATTGCCATTAAAAGTCTCTTAAGTGAAATTTGAATTTGCTAGAAAAGAAAATCTAAAATTAGGACCTTTTTATGAAAATTAATTTTAAGATTTGAATTTGATGAAATTTGACTTTGTGTTTGACCTTAGAGAGTGGTAAAATTGATAAAGTATGCCGATTTTCTGGATCTGAGCAGAAAAATACAGTCAATTCCATCTCCTGAAATTTTGAGAAAAAAGTCGAGGACCAGGGAATGCACACTGTCCGACCAACTTTTTTTGAAATTTGCAGGGATGATAGTGTTGGCATTGCACACTCTAATGATAGTTAAAGGTGATTGAAGGTGTTGTCATTGATGGCAACCTTGCAATCCTATGGCACCGGTAGGCACCGACACCGACACCGACAGATAGTTCACCGACAGCGGCAATAATGTTTATCTACATCTCAGCCGACAGGATTTTGATTATTGTATTTTGTATTTAATTGTAATATCTTTTGTAAGCCGAAATGGCATATTATAATAAGACTCATATATAAGTATGAGATCTTGTAGATCATTGTGTGCGACAACATAAAGGATAGATATGATGGATATGCAGAGCGAATATTAAGGCAGATTTTGTAGAAGGGTTTATGGTTATTGTATGAGCTTAAACCGGTACTAAACCTGGCATTGCA
The DNA here is from genome assembly GCF_030272615.1 of Cryptomeria japonica. Lineage (NCBI taxonomy): Eukaryota > Viridiplantae > Streptophyta > Pinopsida > Cupressales > Cupressaceae > Cryptomeria > Cryptomeria japonica. Next base: position 124,112,734 of record NC_081410.1, read on the forward strand.
GATGCTGTTTTGTAGTAGTACACTATATTGGATTTTCATAATCCATTTTGTGAGTTAGTGAGACTTCCTTTTGTAATTGAGTAGTGAGCTTTAGGCAGTTGGCCTTCCTGCATGTGCAGGCCCCTCTTGTAAGTAATATCCATTCATTGACCAGTGAGTGAATATTGTGGGTCACAAATCCCACCGAGGTTTTTCCCACACCGGGTTTCCTCATTAAACATCTTGTGTTATGTTGTTCTTTCTATGTTGTCTTTACTGTTCTTATTTACTGCATTAATTCTTGTTTACCGGTACACTGTTTTGGAATGCAAAATACTTAATAAGGTCAAATATTCTTTAAACCGGTTAGATACTAATTCACCCCCCCCTCTCAGTATCTTTGGGACTTTCATCAATCCTAACAATTGGTATCAGAGCTTGGTCCTCTATTTTCAAAAGCCTAACAACTTGAGGGAGATTCTGACACCAATATAGATGGAAAACTTGAGAAAGCAATTAGAAGGAGCTCTTGCAGACTTTGATGCAGAAAAGTTGAAGAATATCAAACTTGAAGATGATCTGAAGACTGCACAGGAAATCATTCAAGGACTTCAGGAGAATCTTACTATTGCTAGAAAGAAAAGAAGAGAACTTCATGAAAAGATACAAAATGATGATGATGGAAATGAAACTCTTAATGATCTTGTAAGCAAGATGAGGCAAGAAAACATGACCTTGAGGAATGAGATGCAAGACATGACTATGAGATTTTGTAAAGACATTTAAGACAGAAAGAAGAATGAAGATGACTTGACTAGGAGACTCAATGATGTTGGAAATGAAAATCTAAGACTCAATCATGAGAATGATATTTTAAAGACAGATCTGATTCACATGGAACATGATAAAACTGAACTTATGAGACATAAGGATTTTTTGGAAAATGAGTTGGCTATTGCAAATCAGCATAAGGAGAAATTCAAGAAAAGTTCAGAAGAACTTGATGATATGCTGAAAAGTCAGAAACCTAATGGACTTGGATTTGAAGTTGGTGAAAGCTCTGGTACTACAAACAATCATGATCGCAGTAAACCGGTAAGACAACCTAATGCCTACAAATTTAATGGGAAATGTTTTAACTGTAACAAGTATGGTCATAGAGAAAATCAGTGTAGATCTAGAAACTATCAGAACACTAATGCACCCACCGTTCAATGTTCCGAATGCAACAAAATTGGTCATAATTCAAAAAATTGCAGAATGAATGTAAGATGTTATGTTTGTGAAAGATTTGGACACTGATCTAATCAATGCAGAACACAAACCAACATAGGATATGGAAAGGCTATTCAGAAGAATAATGTGACTTGTTATGCTTGTAACAAGATTGGACATATTCCAAAATTTTGTAGAAGTAAGACTTCACCAACAAATAACAAAGGACCCAGTTTGAAAGGCAAAGAGAAGGTAGATGAGGTAAAATAAGAATTTTCAAAACAATGGATTAGAAAGAGAGATCAGAATGTTGATGAGACTATTCCTTCACCGGTAGAACAGAGTATCACTCCACCGGCACGAGATTCTTCATCCAACTGAAAAGTAATCCTTGGGGTATTGCACAAAATTGAAAATCATGCAAGTTTACCCTCGGTTTATGGTAAGAAGATGAACCTCTTCTTTACCGGTAGATGTGTTAAGTTTCACTTAACCGACAGGCATTTATTGTGGTTGTTGAAGGAAAAGACATTATAAATCGGTGTTTTCCCTTTTTTTCATTCACTGAGCATTCAAACTTTCAAAGAGCATGAAAAACCCGAACGAAGGCATCCTTAGCGAGAAGTGAAGCAAGTTCTTTCAATCATCCAAACTTATCAAGCAGATTAAGGTATTTTTCAATGGTTTCCTCCTCTGCTCCAGAATTCATTACAAACCCTATTGTTATAGAAGTAATTAAATGCCCTAGACCCATTTTCAAGATTATCCCCAAAGTAGCGAAATAGGATGATACCCTAGGTGCTTTTTCAAAAATCCCTAGAGTTGCATATGCAGAAGACACTAGAATTTACATACATTGCCATATTGAGGAACTAGGTTATGAAGAAATCATGAAAATGTATAAGAATGTTATCTGTGATGAGAATGGAACTGTAAAACCCGAACATAAGGTTATAGAGACCCTAGGTTTTGTGGAAATCCTTGACATCCTGGAATTTCCTAAGGAAGTTGTAAGGATTGTGCTTAGCAAAGTTCATGGTGAATTCTTTTGGCTTGACTCTATTCATAAAATCACTAGAGAAGTAGTTAGGGCAGTGACTGGCTTACCATCCACCGGTAGCAGGCCAGATAAAACTAAGAAGGTTCCTAATAACACAATGATGACTTTAACTGGTGCAACCTATGACATCAGATCCTTGAGAGTTAATGATGTAAAGGATGAGAATGTTAGATTCATAAGCATGATCTTAGGATATAAAACCACACATGCTAACTAACTAAACTCAGTTTCTAGTCTATGTATCAAGAGTGCATATGATATGGTCAACAATGATGCTAAGATATATGTATGTGAATGTTTGAAGGATGAATTAATTGATAATCTGAAGAAAATTAAAGGAGATAAGAAAGGTACTTTTAGATTTGGAAATCTTCTTGTATGCCTAATGTTATATATTACAAAAGAAGTTCTCGGTATAGGCAGAAAAGACTTTGGTTATGACATACCGATAGGAAAGTAACTATTAGATATATTAACCGATATGGGGACGGATAAGGAAAACAAAATAACAGAGTATTTCCAAGCATTTAAAGAAAAAATGAAGACTAGGGAAAGGTTAACTCAAAGCATTGTAGACAAGTATGAGAAAGAAATTTGTTTTGTGATTAAGAAGGATGAGATCTGGATGGAAGCAATTCTTCCTAGAACTGTTTGGGTAACAGAGATGGGATATTAGGCTGATGTAAACATAATTGAAACATATGCCAAAGCCTTACTTGAAGCCCCTAGAGAAATAGAAGAAAAGGTTTTTGGAAATGCACAATCAATAGAAAGTGATGTACAAACTTTGAAATAAAGGAAGAGAAGAGAAAAATACATAAGAAGTGCATCTAAGCAAGTTAAAGAAATAAAAGCAAATGTAATGAATATCACTAGTATCAAGGAAAGTGACTTAGAAGGATTACAACCGGAGGCTCATCTCTCACCGGGTGGTACATCCCTGGAAAGTGAAATCCCTGTTGAGTTTAAAAGAGTTGATAGGAAGAGAAAACCCTCACTGGTACCATCTCCTCCTCCCAAGAAAACCAAGACAACAAGGCAGAAGCAACAAGCAGTAAGGCCACCAGCTAAGAAGATGACACCTAGAAAGAGAAAGCAAAAACAGATCATTCCACCACTTGACAACCTACTAAATGAAATAACAGATGATGGTAACTTATCAAATGTAAGTAAACTACATGATACTTTTACAAATGAGGAAAAGGAAAGCATAGAAAATAGTATCATTTTACACCTCGATATTTATAAGAAAGTTTTGATAGAGGTTGTAGATGATTTTCCTAGTGATCTATATAGGCGTTTAGATGCTAAAAGGTTAGCCATTATGGAGCTAGACAAGAAAATCAAGATTGAGAAACTGCTAGTTATTCACCCTGTGAAATCAGTTGAAGAAATTGAGGAGCTGATCAGCGAAGCTAATAGAACAGTCTTTTCTAGTGGACACCGACATGTAAGTCTGATAGTCGGCAGAGTAAATGAGATCTCAGAAGAGACACCAGATAAATGGGATATTTTCTTTGTTGAGAAAGAGAAACAAGAAGAACTAAACATACCTAAAACATTTAAGGTATACCAAAAGGATAAGGACAAAGGAAAAGGCAAGGTAGGTGGACTACCTAATATAAAAGTGACGGATAACCTTCCACCACCTTCTGATACTCCACCGATACTAACTGGCAACACACCGACTACTAAGAGTGTGGAGACACCACATGAGGATACAAATCCTGAGTCAGAAATTTTGTACACAATGAACATAGACACTCAGGAGGTCAATATTGTAGTTGATAAAGAAAGTACTAAGGAAAAGAAGAAAGATGTTGCTACTGAGCAACCGACTGACAATGTTGGAACACAAGTTGAAAATATTGAAGTTGAAAAACCAGCTGATAACATTGAGATTGGGTTAGTGAAATGGTTACTGATAGTATTGTTGATGCAAACATTGAAAAACCGACTAAGACAGAGAAACTGGTTGTAGAGAATTCAGAGAAACCAATTGAGATACCGGTAGTGGACAATACAAAGGTACAGATAGAGAAACCGACTGATAACACTAAAAAACAATCAAGAAAACCGACAAAAGAGAGTACAGTGAAATAGACCAAGACACAAGCTGAGAAACAGGTTCATACAGAGACAGTGCCACCGGCAAATGCTAAGAAGACTAAACCTTTGCTAGTTTAAATGCAAACCCAAACTGACCTACCATAGGCCGAGACAAGCAAATTTGTTACTACTACCGACAACATGGAGATTGTTAAGGTAGTTGGACAGTCATCTGGTACTTCCATGACTGAATTCAGACCCACAAATGTGATTGAAGTGTTTTTAGATTCTATTAAGGAAATTACAGATTGTAATGCATTGGCATATAAGGCTATAGATGATACAATTCTTATTCTTAAATTGATTGCACCCAAGTGTAATGTAGATAATAAGGATTCTTTAAGTCAGTTAGACACATTGTCTAAATACATCACCGGCAATATACTGACTGTGGACCAAATAAATGAAGGGACATTTAAGGAGAAAATGAACAGGGAAAAAGAGAAATTCTTTGGAGAGACAATAAAGAAGTGCACGGAACATATTGACACCCTCTTACCGACGCTAAACAAAACAATTATGGAGTTCAAGAAACTATACAGAGATACTTGTAAGACTAATTTGTTGACAGTGGAAATTAGTAAAGTGCAAAAGGAAATTGATAACATAGCTGATAATATCATTGGCTCACCTAAACCAATATCAGTTATTGAGTAGGAAATTGTTGAATTTGAAGAGAAACTTGAGAAATTGGAGAAAGAAAATGAAAGAATAAAAGGCAAGGCAAAAGATCTTAAATGCAGACTCAGTCTTAAGTTGGATATCCTCATCTCTTTGAGGAAAGAGATCTCTGAAGCACTTATTCTTGGATAGAAGACATCGGAAGAGCAAATGTATCACCTCACTGGTACTATTCAAATAACAGAGGCAACATTAAAGGACAACAACAGGTTCAGTCAGAGCCTAAATTTGGTATTAGTAGACCTATTCCAGATTGTAACCAACTAGTTACAAGGTACCAGCTGAGCACTACACTCATTTGACAATTTTGACAACCTTTGTCATTGATGTCAAAGGGGGAGTAGTAGGACAGATAAAAATGG